>NC_046367.1:21366348-21608848 GCF_011125445.2 Fundulus heteroclitus
ATTCTCATGCCTATAGGCTAAGGAAATACAAGCTTAAAATGAAGAAAGAAACGTTTTATTTCTTGTTTGATTTCAGAAAAATATACCAAATATTTTCAAGAATCTGTTTCCTGGTGATTTCAGCGACCGATCTCTGGAACATTTGCCATTGTTGCACACTCATTTTCAAGTATAACTGTCCTTAGACACACTGATAATGAACAGAACGCCCACGGTACATGTTCCATTCACTGACCTCAACCCGTTTGTCCTCTTGTTTTGCTTCGTGCTTTTGCCAACCCCAGCAGTCAATGAAAAGCTCCTTTGTCTGATCATTTGGTGTCATTGTGTCCCGCGCAACACAGTGGGACCATTCCTGTTTGGCAATTAAGGGTGATCTGTCTATGCCTGTTGACTTTGGCAGGCAGGGGCTGTCCTCGTGAGCTTGTGCGTCAAGCTATCGTCCAGGAGGTTCAGGAAATTCTCCTTAAGCAAACCGTTTTAGTGACCGGGGGGGCCTCACAGACCTCTTCATACCTCAGCTTACATTTTCCATGCAGTTTAGTGCAAACAGTCTGAATTCAGACTCACTTAACACTGTTTAAATTAGGAATCCTGTAAGACAGAGAAAGGTTCAACAGCACAGTGTTGTGGAGATAATTTAGTGGTCATGTGACTTTTCTACAGGAAGCAAAGAGGAAACGATCAGGTGGTTATTTACAGCTGCAGCAAGTGTGACAGCCCCAACGGCACTTCATTAACACGGATGATGTCCACATCATGATGGTAATGGGACACGCATGATGCGAGGTTGTTACTGGTCCTGGATGATTGGTAATTATTGTTACACTAAACAAAGTTGATTTATTTGTCCGAGACACGAATGCTCAGAAATTACTCCAGCAAATGTGTGAATAATGTCATGAAATGCTAATAGGAGTAAATCTCCGTGTTACATCCTGCATATTTCTGCTATGTTAGGGATTTCTCTCAGGCGTTTGGCCCTTTGGAGGATTCAATCAAGATAAGCTAAGTCCTCTGCTTTATGTGCGTTTTAGCTTTTAATGTTATCAGAGGTGGCTGTTTTTATTTTTAGGCTTTGCTTTTGCAAGGTGTGCACTTCATGACAAAAGGATAATTACCAGCCTGACATTGACAAAGGATAAGAAACCTTGGTTTCTGACTAGATGAGTCAAATTATGTAAAAAAAAAAAAAAAAAAAGCAAAACTAAAAAACAATACATGCAGGGATTTCATTGGAAGAGTAAAGTAAGTTGTTGCTCTTGTGTTTAGGTTTTAGTAAAGGTGAATTTATCAAAAAGATCAAACTGAAGAAGACTTAATTAAGCAGAGGGTCTTTAATCAGTAAGTGGAGTCAAATGGCACGAGAGCACGCTGTAACCACCTGAAATCGTCTTTAGTGACAATAACCAATGAATGTTGGGTTTGAGTCATCGGACTTTGGTGTGGTTACAGTCGAGGACAACAGAATGGTTTAAAAAACAAATCTGTGATCTTTCTGTTACGGGTTTGGGTGGTGCCAGACATGACTGGAAAATAAGGACGTGATTTATGGTCCAGTGGATGTTGAACGATAAAAACTGAGTTGATATAGTGGTTCTGGTGTTTCATGGTGTTTAGCTAAGATGCTGGTGAGGAAAGGATGCCGAATATCTGACAGGTCTGAGGTCGGCAGGTTTGAGGGGGAAAGGTGAGGTGCCATTTCTTTTTCTTTGTCCTGGAGGGGCAGTGGAGAAGCAGGCGGAGGGCAGGTGGGTAGTTTCTTAGACTTAGACAACTTTATTTGTCATTTTGTATGCACAGAGTGCGTACAGAACGAAATTCCGTTTGCATACAGCTTGAAAGTTTCAGTGAATTACAGTGGATTTCAGAATAATGTAAATTACAGGATAAAATTACAGGATAAAGTGCAACAGTGATTTCACAGTACAGCAATTGAAATGTAAACAATGCAGGACAACGAGACAGTGTGCGATCACAGTGTACAGGTGAGTATATCTTAAAAAAACATTTAAAAACTGAGAGTTCGGCAACATTTGTAATGCTAGATAAGGATGGGGGAAGCGTAGGTTCCAGCAGCTTCCTCCGGAGACGAGGCCCCGCTAAGAGAGCGAGAGAGTCTGAGACGGAGAGGGAAAGCCAGAAGAGCAGCATGGAAGCTGACGAGGAACAATAAAAGGAATCCGGGAGTCGGCTTGAGCAAACCTCCAGTGGTTCTGGAAAAGCAAAGAGCGAGACCTAGATGTCAGAAACTTGTGAGGAGGGAGCCAGGTTATTACAAAAGGCAAGGAAATATGATTAGACGGGAAAAAAACTTGCTTTATTTGTCTTTCACAGAAAACAAACCGGCAACGCTCTCCGGCCTCAGCCAGACTTTTCGAGCCGTTCCCCCGATGAGCCTGACGAGCTGCGGGAAATCGAGCCTGTCAGCCGCGTTCACATCATCCGCACCAAAGCAAATTATAAATACCCGGTCACAAGAAGGAGCGCTCAATCAACTGCAAAAAGGAGCTTTAATAAACAGAATAAAAATAAAACATGGCAAGGAAGATTGCGAAAGACACATGCCAGTGACTGAGTGCAAGTCAATGTTGGCCCAGAAATTGTAATGATTAACCTACAGTAACGATACAGAAAGGTGCCTTTAATATTTATACTTTAGGGCTTTTTGAAAAAAAAACTGCACATCCTGAACCAAACCGTTGGATAACTGAAGGACGACCATTTATAATCTTTTACAGTAAGAGCTCCACATCCAAGGAGGGACAAATTTGTAATGGAAAGGCTACATAAGGTAAGATACTGAGATCAATCTAATGCGTATCAACGCTGATCAGCTGCTGTAATGTCTCCAGGCAGAGCTGTTTGGGTTCTGAGAGCAGCTGCTTGCACATTAGCTCATTATGGCCCTCATCCTTCTTGGTTTCTCTGAGTCTACCTCTGTTGTTTCCTGGACCCGAGCTCGCCATTAATCTTTGTTTAGTTCTGCAGCTGCAGACAAGCAAAGTTTATTAGAGAATATTACTGCAACGGGGAACGCGAACCATCGTTATGAGTTTTCCATTTTCTACTTTGTTTTTTTTTGTTTTTTATGGAGAAAACAGGAGTTATTTTGAGCCGTAAGCAATTGTTAAATAGGCGGGTAGTTCTTCTTTAGGAAAGAGAAAGAGATGAGGAACAATGCAAATAAGTAATAGTGTTTAAGAGTGCGCTGCCTTTACTTTTCTCACACTGGCCCTGTTTTCACTTTCTTTTTTTTTTTTTTTTTTTTGATTTTTCCAGCGGATCATCGATCACTACAGTGAAGCAGTCCCAATTTTGCTTTTGGCTTTGAGCCAAACAAAAATCTGCCAGGTCTCCGTCGATTTAAATAGTTTTTCCCTCCTACGTCACTACATGCTCGCTAAGAGGAAACACTGCAGTTGGGTTTTTCGCTTTATCGCTGTGAAAGCTTGACCTGGCGATGCAACGTCTGCCTGTGGTAACTTCTGTTACGGTATGGTTTGCAGTTTACAGGCTCAAGGAGCAGACTTCCTCGTGGCTGCTCTCGTTTTTTTCCCCTCCTCTCACCAAAAGACACATTGGTATCTAAGGTTTATGTGGTTCCTTGTCAGCATTTAAACCGTACAGTCTGACTCATATCAGTTTTTTCGATCATGAATGGACATTTTTGTCATTTTAAATCTCCAAATACACCACAGTTATCGGCCGCCCTGTGTGTTGAAAATGTGGCGTGACTAAGATACTCTGAATTCTGCGCTCATAACCCTATCAGTCTCACGATCAACTGATAATTAGTCAAATGACCTTTAACACATCCTGAAAGATAAATGATTGACTTTTGCATTGAGTGATGTTTATTACAGATAAAAGAAGCACAGAGACTTCTATAAATGGTTGTTATACAAAATAATTTGGAGCTTATAATCTATACAAATAAGAATGGAATTGATTACTAATCAGATCGAGAACAATCTAGTAATGACTGATGGATTTAAGACAAAGTGGAGGTTTTAAGAAAAAGGAATATTAAATAATGATAAACTGATGCAGTCTAGGATTTACCAAATGTTTATCAGTCTTTCAGGAGACAGAGGAAAGGGGGTTTTGCAGCCACGTGTTGGTTCTGATCTCTGCGTTAATGTGAGAGGGGAAAGAGAACACAAGAATGGATTTAAAATCTCAGAACTATCAGCTTTCAGCACCTCGCTGTAAAAAATCCACAGCGGGGAAGTTGGTTGTTATTTTTGACAGTAATTAGACTTTTGACAAACACATCAGAGCTAGTTTCTTTCATCTCCGGCAACCGGCATAATTAAAGCCATTTTTCAGTTTCAGAGAGTATTCATGCTTTAATTTATCTACATTTGACTATTGTAGTATTTTTTTATTCAGGTGTCTGTCATTGGTAAACCGACTGCAGCTGATCCAAAGCGCTGCATCAAACTGCGGGACCACTTTGTATCGTATAAGCTTCTTTACAATGACTGCCAGTAAGCCTGTGAACTGCTTTTGAGATTTTCTTTTACTTTGTTTTAAGGCTTTTCATGGGTTAGTGCCCTTGTACCTGTGTGATCTTCTGAGTTTGCACACTCCTGAAAACTCCCGGCTGTCCAGAGTTCAGGATAAAAGCGCTGGGGACTGAGGAGTTGCTGCTCCAGAACTACAAAACGACCTGTCCCTGGGATATAAAGACCTCTGCAGCATTAGACCCTTTGAAATGGTTCTTAAAACAAACTTAAACTTTTTAGCTTTTAAATCACAATGAGTTCCACTAGCTTTTATTTGTGTTACTTCATACTATATAAGAAGTAACACAATATAGGAAACAACAGTAAATAAGGTTTTCTTACCTTAAATGCCTTACATCCCTCACCTATAGACCTTACCTGTGTTTGATTTTTTTTACTGCATTGTTACATTATTGTATTAATGTACACTCACCGGCCACTTTGTTAGGTACACCTGTCCAACTGCTCGTTAACAGTTAATTTCTAAGCAGCCAATCACATGGCGGCAACTCAGTGCATTTAGGCATGCAGACATGGTCAAGAGAATCTCCTGCAGTTCAAACCGAGCATCAGTATGGGGAAGAAAGGTGATTTGAGTGACTTTGAACGTGGCATGATTGTTGGTGCCAGAAGGGCTGGTCTGAGTATTTCAGAAACTGCTAATCTACTGGGATTTTCACCCACAACCATTTCTAGGGTTTACAGAGAATGGTCCGAAAAAGAAAAAACATCCAGTGAGCGGCAGTTCTGTGGGCGGAAATGCCTTGTTGATGCCAGAGGTCAGAGGAGAATGGCCAGACTGGTTCGAGCTGATAGAAGGGCAACAGTGACTCAAATAACCACCCGTTACAACCAAGGTGGGCAGAAGAGCATCTCTGAACGCACAGTACGTCGAACTTTGAGGCAGATGGGCTACAGCAGCAGAAGACCACATCGGGTGCCACTCCTTTCAGCTAAGAACAGGAAACTGAGGCTACAATTTGCACAAGCTCATCGAAATTGGACAATAGAAGATTGGAAAAACGTTGCCTGGTCTGATGAGTCTCGATTTCTGCTGCGACAGTCGGATGGTAGGGTCAGAATTTGGCGTCTACAACATGAAAGCATGGATCCATCCTGCCTTGTATCAACGGTTCAGGCTGGTGGTGGTGGTGTCATGGTGTGGGGAATATTTTCTTGGCACTCTTTGGGCCCCTTGATACCAATTGAGCATTGTTGCAACGCCACAGCCTACTTGAGTATTGTTGCTGACCATGTCCATCCCTTTATGACCACAATGTACCCAACTTCTGATGGCTACTTTCAGCAGGATAATGCGCCATGTCATAAAGCTGGAATCACCTCAGACTGGTTTCTTGAACATGACAATGAGTTCGCTGTACTCAAATGGCCTCCACAGTCACCAGATCTCAATCCAACAGAGCATCTTTGGGATGTGGTGGAACGGGAGATTCGCATCATGGATGTGCAGCCGACAAATCTGCGGCAACTGTGTGATGCCATCATGTCAATATGGACCAAACTCCCTGAGGAATGCTTCCAGCACCTTGATGAATCTATGCCACGAAGAATTGAGGCAGTTCTGAAGGCAAAAGGGGGTCCAACCCGTTACTAGCATGGGGTACCTAATAAAGTGGCCGGTGAGTGTATAAGTAAGCACATTGTGAGCATTGTAGAATCAAGAGTCAAATTCCTCATATATGTAAAACATACCTGGCAAATAAAGCTGATTCTGATATGAAATTCAACTTTTTTCCCCCATTTTAATCATTTTGCATGTTGCTTCATTATTTTACATGCATTGTCATTTGGTCAACAGCTGTTGTTTTAAATGCACTTTAAAAATAAATATGATTTCTTACTGCCAGAATTTTGGAGTGTAGTTATCATTTAAATTTATGTGAATTCAAAGTCTGACGCCCACCTGGGCTGGTTAACGCTGGGCCACAGAACTGGCAGTAAAGAGAGAAGTTGATGTCGTACTGAGGTCTGAAATTAGGCACCAACGTGGATCTCTGCTCAAACGGTTTACAACTCCTCGTTTGAGCTGAGCTGACAGGAGCAATTTTGGTGAAAAGCTGCTTTTTTTTTTACACTGGAAATTCACCAGGACTGGCAGGTTGTCAGGTTTTTTTGATGTCTTGCCAGCTCACCTCTTTTAAATCTGAACTGGACATGATAGAAAAATGTACTTCAAGGAGGTTACTGACTGATGTTGGACATGGAAATGGAAAGAGGAATTTAACAAAACGTCTTGTATGATACAAGCAAATACATTTATTGCAGTTTGATCTCAATGTTGAACAGGCCTCACTTCTAAGCTGGTTGGGCACAATTTCCTAATGGGTTTTAAGGTTCTTTCTTACTCCAAATCCCTGAACCCATTTCATCTCTCAGCAGTTTTTGGGATAGGAGTCATCAAGAGGGGCAGATCAATGAATCAGAGGTGGAGTCAGGGTTAAGAATGAGCTTTGTCATGTTTGACAGTCATCAGTTGACTACATTATCTTTTTTTCTAAACCACATTTTTTTTAGGTTAAGAAAGGTCACAAAAATGACAAAGATGTTTTAATGTAGGACACAATTCATGACTAAGACTGTCTTCAGGTTCAGTTTCTGCTTTTCTAAAACATATTCTCATTCCGTTGAACACAAAGAAACATTTACGTATGTAGGAGCCCTCTGCTCCGCCCTGCGGGGAAAACCTGCAGCTCAGTGAAAGAGCACACAACACAACACACCTGGACTACTGACAGGTTATTTGTAAAAGGAAAAACTTCTCCCTGACAGGCATCTCTACAACACTTTTTCATTCCAGCATAACACAGCATACAGTAAGGTATCTTCTTGACATAAGAGGTCATTTTAGCTAGATCTCTAAATCTGGCAAGGACGTGTTGGGGTTACCTGGTGAGGCGATTCTGACTGCTTCGTGTACAAGATACTTTTCTTTCCCCAGAGCCTCTGTTGCATCAAGACAAAAACTATGGTCTCTCTCTCAATTTCCACCTTTTTATTATCCTGTAAAGATTGTAAGAATCAGGTGGATTCTGATCTGGTTGCACTGCCACGACTACATTTGTGTAGCAGATTGACCTGTGGCTTGTTTTTGATTCCTTATAAGCTTTTTTATATGAGCCCAGACTGCAACAACAGTATAAAAGCTTGTCTGTCTGTGAGTGGAAGACCCCCCGGTGTGGGGTCGGTACGACGCGAGCATAATCAGACCTGGCTTTCTGCAATCTGTTGGAACCATGCAGACCTATTTCCTCTCATGACATAAGTGGCAGCAAATATATCGCCATCATTGAACCAAACACATTTACATTAACTCTGTGTCTGCAGGGACAACAAGTATCTAACATAAATTCAGACATTGCAAGGGATAAATGCATTCTTTGCAGAGGTGGGTCGAGTAGCCATCAATGGTACTCAAGTAAAAGTAAAAGGTTGTCAGCCAAGAAACTAAAAGTAAGAGTAAAAAGATATTCAGTAAGAAGGCTACTCAAGTACTGAGTAACTAATCACAACAGCTGATGATTTAATATTTAAAAATTATGTGACTGGACAGACAAATATATAAGGTAAATTTTGGTATTTTAAAGACAAAGGATATACTAAAGACAAAAGAAACACTTTTCTAAGTAAGTTTTTCCAACATTAAACTTGAAATCAATACTTACAGCAGATGATGTATATACAGCATGTTAGAACAGTGCAAAGTACTTCCAATTACAATATTTACTGTTTATTGTACATTCATTTGACGTCCTAGCTCAGCAGATAGAAAATAAGTGAGTAATAATTTGACTCAGGTAAAAGTAAAAAACACAGTGCAGTAAAACTACTCCTAAAAGTAAATTTCGTTCAAAGAGTTACTCAAGTAAATGTAACTAAGTAAATGTAAGTAGGCTCCTGAGTGATCAAAATCAAAACTTGCCATTTAGTTGCACTCTGTCGAGGAGCTAATCAGCAGGTTTATAGTAATGGTCAACATACTAACTAACTAGTGTCACTGTTAAGCCTGATATATGCTTGACACAGTCCTATGTGGAAAAAACATGGCAGACGAGCAGGAGCCCCTTCTGGCGGAGGTTCATAAATATTGACATCTTTATGATTCGGCCCATAAAGATCACGGTGATCAATCACATTGTTAACAATTCCTGTACAGAAATTGCTGTCACTCTTGGAAGAAAGGAAGAGGCTTTAACATGTCGAAAATGTGTTTTCTACTTCTGTGTGAAGTGGGGTAAGAGCACAACGCTGCCCTCTAGAGTCTAGGAGAATAGTACTACTTTGTGGGAAAAGCTGCAGGAGGCATAAATGCTGCAGATGTTCTGTCTGAATGATCATTTCCACAAGTATATCAGGAGATGTTGTAACATCCATAAGGCAATGTATACAAGGAAAAATATTCCGTTTCTGACCAGAAAGGCCGACACAAAGACTCTGTTCAGACCTTTTCAGAGAGATTCAACTGAATGCCCTGGAGTACTCATGATTTGCTTCTCCTAACCCTCAGCCTCCATGTGGCTCGTAAAATCCTAAATCATACAATGCAAAAATTTAATAATTAATCCTCATGAGCCACACGTTGTTTTAATATTGGTTAAACGTGGAAAAGTGTTCCAAATTCAACTTTCTAACTTTTGAGCTCATTGGACCTATTTGTCTGAATTATTTTTTAAAAATGGCCTTTAGTCAAAGAGGAAGCTAGCAAGGTCGTTGTTATCCCTGCAACAAATTATGATAGCATGAGCTAGACGTCACTCATCTTCTCATGGCTTCTTCAAGCAGGAGGATGCACTATGCCTCAAAGATTGCATCATCTCAAAATGCTTTCTCAAACATGACAATGAGTTTGCTGTTCTCCAACAGCCTCCGCAGTCTCCAGATCTAAGGATCAGCACTGAGCACCCAGAAATTTAAACCACAACACAAGAGTGAGGAAAATAATTAAGTGTGTTTATTAAAAATCCTTCAGAATGAAAGCTCAGGGGATGGATCGTCGCTAGAGGATCTATGGGTAAAGAGAAACAGGATGATGATGAAGATTGGAGTGTCTTGACAATTCAGAATGTAAAAGTTCATTCCAACCCACCTGCACTACTCTGAGGCAATCTGGACTGCAGTGGCTTCAAGTGATGTCACAGAGAGTGAGGGCTTGGGAGCACAGAAACTCAAACCGGTCACATGGGTGTAGGGGTTTGAACGGGGAAACAAGCGCTCCTCTTCAGCTTGTGAGTCCCAAGGCCCAATGGCGGCACAGACAAAAACAATCCTTTGCCAATATCTGAAAGCGAGGTCAACAAACAGGCAATGGTCATTCACAGGGAGGCAGGAAAGAACAATAATCCGAGGGTCCAGACAGCACGCATAGGCCAAAATGCAGTGTGGGTCCTATTCCAGATATCAAACAAAGAAAAGGAAGCCGCTTTGGGTGAGGCAAAAAGGAGAGATCTGTGGACCTGACGTGTGAAAAAAAACAAATGGTCAAGATACATTCAACAATCTGACAAGGCGGACGAGACTGAGCTAGTCCAGAGTGCAGGTGCAGCAGGGAGACAATCAGGCATGGCACAGTTGAGCTGAGTCAATCTGATTAGTTCAGAAAAGGCAGAGGAGACACAGCGGTGATCCAAAACATAAACATGACACGGAGAAGCATGAATCATTACACCAGATCCAAATTCTGAAACCAAAAGAGGTCCAAGCCATTACCAGTGAGGTGTGTCTAATAAAGTGGCCAGTGAGTAGTGGGGTAGGAAGGCTCTACATAATGAATGAGTGGTCAATTCCAAAAAAATAAATAATTTGTCGCAGCTGGAAAATAGTTTCTTATTACTTATTAGTTTGAACTTAATTTCAGTCCAACATGATTGTGAATATCATATTTATTCAAAATCTCACAAGATTTCTAAATCACAGTTGAACCTCCCATGACCTGAAAACATGACAAGAACGTTGAGGATTAGGTTTTGTCGCTTTCGGACTTGCGGGTCTCAGAAGAATGGATCAGATATGAGACTTAAGATAAACGTAAGCCGATCTTCTGCTCCATTCTTTACTCCCAAAACCCCAAGCAGCCCAACAATAATCAGTTCCTATGATCCCTATTCATAACCCTAACAAAAGTTTTTACTCCTAAAGAATGCCACCTATTGTGCAGACAGCAGAGCAGCTGATACAGTAATCCTGCAGTGTCGGTTATCTGGAGATGCAAATACCTGGCTGGTGTTTGTATCTGAACACCAGGCCACTCACAGAGCCTTCATGAATGCCTGTGTGCGCCAAAGCCCCTCAGGAGACGGAGCCATGTGCGTCATAGCCCAGATCAGCCTATTATCCAGAGCCGAGGGTGGCAGAAGAAGGGAGCGCTGGGGTACCCAGAAAGGCGATACGGTGCCTGACAGGGAGAGCAGATACAGGAACGATGACAGCTGCAGTCAATGATTAGATGAAGCTGTAAGGAGAAAAAAAAAAAAGAAGCCTGTCAGAGAAATGGAGCACTGAACGGAGAATGGGAAAGAAATGAGGAGGAAAGGGTGGATAGGTCAGGTAATGTTTTTAGATGACTGCTCAAAGACTTTGTGAAGAGATAAAACATGTCTGGCTCAGCATTTCAGCGCGTCGCAATCCCAACGACACAAACACGCGTAATAATGGATTCACTGAGCTGGTGGTGATGAGATGGCTTACAAGACAGGGGAGAATCAGCAAAAAGGCATTTTTTTTTATGACCGTGGTTAAACCAGCTGAAGTCGACAAATCTCCTCCAAAACACATGTCAGTCGTTTTAATATTTTTGTCATGGCAGTGCTAGTGCCCTGCAAAACGATCCAAACACCTTGGGATTATTCACGTATGCTGACTACCGCAATCTTCATTTTGTGTTTTATTGGAGTTCTATGCGATAGCTCGACACAAAGTGGCATAGAATAGGGAAACAGAAGAGATGTGTTTCACACATTTACGTTTTTTTTACAAGAAGAAATCTTAGAATATGGCATCCACATACAATCCCATTCCATGCAGTAAAGTCTGTCACAAACAACCTTTAACAATAGTGTTTCATCAAGCCCTCATTTCTATAATAAAAATGTTGTCTTGTTGGTCTGATGTGGTATTCTAATTTTAAATATTTAGCCTAATTGTCAGAGATAAAAGCTTGGAAAAAAAATCAGTCTGTTATCAAAAAAACGTTCTCCTTCGACGGCCTGGTCGAGGTGGACGGTAATGTCTTAACAGGTTTGTATTTGTGCCAATCTCCTTTTAATTTTCAGATAATTTAATTAAACAGAGCTCCATGAGATGTTCAAAGCTTGGGATATTGCTTTACAGCCTGACCCTGCTTTAAATGTTTCTTGGTCTTATTCAAGACACTGTTTACGGCGGGAATCAGAAAATGATTCATGATTCAGAAAACACAAACGTTTTAAAAGCTATGAAGCAGTTGTCACACAAAGCATACGGACGCACAAATGCTGGCTCCGTTTATGCACCGAGAAGATGAGTTACCAGGCTCCGAAGTGACAGTCCAGATGGAAAGAAAGTTGCACATTTTTATCCCTGCAGGTGGTTGTGCATCTTGAGCTCCTAATCCTTTCACTAAATGTCCATATGGACTCGCAGCTGAACCCTAAAGCCGGATAACGGCCCTCAACTCTCCAGAGGAAGCCAAAAGAACAACCAAACAAAACAAACAACAACAAAAAAAAGGAAACCAAACACATGTTTAGAAGTTGGGACAAAAGATGAAGAAGGTACCCATGAAAGCATCTCCAAAGAATTGACCTTTCATGGACTGTTTTGGACTCTCTGCATTTTATTAACGGTTTTATTACGCTTGCTCTAAATTAACAAGCTTGCCTCATTCCTTGTATCATTTCTGCAGCTCCTGCTTCAGCGCAGACGGGACAACAGGTTGAGCAGAAACACGACGCGTCCGTGATTCAGCGGAGGGGAGTTTTGAGCGAAGTCTCTCAAGAGAAAAGAGCGGCTAAACACGGATTAAAGGGCCTTAAGCTGGGCGAAAGAAGGCGTCATAAAACAGCGCTGAGGACATCTGTGCGTTTGCCTGTTCCAGCCATGTGAGTACAGGAGCTACGCGACTTGAGCGTGAGGCGGGTGGGGGGGAGGGGGGGGGAGGGGGGGAGGGGGGAGGGGGGAGAAAAAGGAAAGCCAGCGTGGATGTCAAAGGGTCAGCCTTAACAGTTTGCAGGATAAGAAGCGCTGTGGTCTGTTTCCAAGATGGAAAAAAAAAAGTTTAGTTTCCACACAGCGACCAAACTCAAGCAAGATCCTAGTTAAGATAAAGTGAACGTTTTGTCCAAACAAAGAACTTGTCACGCCACCAGAGCAGTAATTTAAGTGGGGGTTTCTGTTGGGTGATAAAGTGTTTCCCAGCTTTCATATTAGCCTCATAACAATCAAAAGCAGCTAGAAACTCTGTTGGTTTCATTATTTTTTTGCCTCAGGATCATTTCACAACAACACACTGCCAATTAGATTACAGCCTTGTTTTCCTCTAAATCAGCTGCATTGTCTATTGTCCTTTGTTTAAAGCGAGAATAGCTCTGTTGGTTAATTACAGCTATTGTTTCAGATAACTCAAGCAGCTAAACAGAAACTCATTAAGTCAGACTCGACGCAAATCATTCGTCGTCCACTTTTTCCCCCTTTTTCCCGCAGCGAGAGATCAATTCTGTAATCAAAAATCAGCGAGCACGCAGCTGCAGCCGGCGCACAGCACATTGTTTGCAGCGCTCTCCTTGCAAGCCAACGTTTCACATGTGCCAGAACAATAAATCCAGCAATTTCCTGCCGAGCCGCAAGAATGTGGACTCACTTGGTCCTGCATGCGTTAGTTTATGTCAAACTCAATCGTGTTGCAAGAGCCGAGTGGGATTGTTACGATTTAGGGGGGGGGGATCAAGCTGAGCACATGGAGTCCAGGTCTGAGGAGCGCCAGCGTGTGTGTGAAGTTGATCTGGGTTTGATTGTGGGTATAACTCTGGAACATTTGGTGGGAGATTGCGGGCTAGTAAAAAAATGTTTGTTGACGTATGAAATCTAATGAGACAGCGCGTCATTTTGAGACTGGATGTTTCAAGCCTCGTTTCTTTCCAAGCAGCGTAAGTTAACTCGGTAGTTCCCAAAACTGTACCGCTTCGGAGCCACAAAATAACGCCGCAGCAGACTTGTGATCCCAGCTGTTGGATAAATATGCAAACAGTATTTGTAAAGCTTGTACTGAAGTATTGGAACTGGACTCATTTTCACATAATGGTTCTTCCAAAATGACTCCAATCATATCAGAGCTAAAAAAAAAAAAGAAGAAATGTGAAGATGTGCTCTTGGCTGTAGCACTGCTATGAAGGAGGTATAAGACAGCAGACACAGAAGATAACAATGGTGCTGCAGCACAGCTGGCTTCTGAAGGAAGTTGCAAAAGTAGCACTTTGAAACTCCCAGGAGTCAGTCCTTCATGTGATGGTGGTTCAAATCAAACGCATCTTTTTTAAATACAAAACATAAACCTATGTATGTTTTAGATGACATGCAGTCAGATCAATAACATTCTCGTTAATATGGATACTTTTGCAAAAACTTGATTTTTTTCTCTATTTGCACTCCCATCTACCTGCAAATTCTGTTTTTGTAGAAAAAAGTCTTCCCCAAGGGGAAGTTATTAAAAAAAAAGTATGTTGAGTTTAATAGGGAATGAAATGTTTATTGATTGCAAGTGACTCTGTTTGATGCAGTTTTTTTTTTTTCAATCTTCCAGTCCACATGTTCGCTGTTTGCGGTTAAGCTTGTACCCGTGGAGTTTATTAAAAACCGTGACATAGAGAGCCCCCTTTACGCAGGCCCAGCCTCGCTTTCTGTGCTCAAAAACCACAACACAGAAGTTGTTTTTGTCTTCCTCCCCCACCTGACTTGCTTTGTTTCCGTAAACCTTTAAATGTAAGCCGATGAAGCAAATGACCTAGAGGAAAAGGGTAAACTGGGACAAAGTAAACACGAAAAAAATATCTGTAAAAAAAAAAAAAAAAACAGTGTAGCTGAGGCCTAAATCAAGTTAACTCAGACATTAGTGTCGTGTCCGTGGCTTTGTTGGTGTGCCTCAATTGAAAGCTGCTGATGTTTCAAGCAAATTTCGAATTCAGCAAACAGGTGGCTGAGATCAGCAAAGGGACTCCTGTGATTCAAATTGGTGTCAAGGACGAAAAAAAAAATATAATAATCTGGCACTGGGACATCCCTTTTACAGATTAATAAAAATGTTTGGCCCAACCTTTTGCTTCCACATGTTGCCCAGCTGTGACATTGACCGTGTCCGTTTGCTGAATGGCACAAAGTCTGCCAGAGCACAAGAAGGCTCTGTTTGGATGTTTTGCTCCCCGGTACGTTCTGTTGCCATGGCTCTCGTGAGATAAAAGCAACCAAAAGATAATCTGACACAACTCCTTCTCTGTTCCTCGTCCAACTTGACCCGCTCTCTTCAGCCGACACCCGACCACCCACTTTAACGATTAACCCAAGATAAACTACAGCACAAAGACCCCCCTGTTGTTTCCCCTTGCCCCCCCCCCCCCCCCACGAGCCATTTTTCCCCTCCTTCCCCAGTTTATGTCCTTTCTCTGCCTTCTTCTCCAGCAGTAAATGTCAGAGCAGCACAAAATTTACAGCCCGCGCACTCAGCTTGAGGAGCCGCAATCAAACCTAAGCTTTGTGTAAAGAGCACGGGTATTTAAAAGCACTCTTCGTGACACGATTATCATTAAATACAGCGGTGCTTGTCAACATTAGTTTTTTTTTTTATATATATATAATCCTTTGTGGTCTTGTAGTCAGTACCACCTGGAGCGTTGTGACGTCAGAAGAACAACATAGTGTATGTGCAGGTCTCCTTCTCTTGCTTCATGATAACTATGCCTCCCACAGCGTCAGCCAGGTATCATTATCCCAGCTTGATATTCCCCGTGTATAATTAGTGTCATGTGTACGACGGCAGTCCTGGAGTGTTAATGATGACTGCTGCAGGTTTGAAGAGAAATGATTGTGCATTGGGGGGCGGGGGTGGGGGGGATACTTTCTTGCATGGGTGGAAAATTGAAATATTCTGGTAGCAGGGGAAAGGTGACTTTTTTTTTTCTCAATTCCTGCAAATTGTTGTCCATGCACCTGCTTTAGATGTGCCTCTGTAGTTATTCTCCCTTCCTTCAACTCAATAACCTATCAGACCTCCCCTTCCTTAGGTTCACCTCCACCCTCCTCCTCCTCCTCCTCCTCCTCCTCCTCCTCCTCCTCTGTGGGATTGACCGGTGAGGAGGCTGCCTGGTCAAAGGGAGGTTCGGGCGATGATGTCAGCAGCCTGCGTCAGAACCTCGGGGGAGCGTTTACAATCCCCTCAACCAAAAGCAGCCGGCGATCGACATCGCTGCACTGTAATCAAATCCGCACCGCCGGCGGCGAACCCCTCCGCACGCGGTCAATTTCCCTCTCCTGCTTGATTTTTGAGCGAAGCCCAAAGGTATGGACGGTCTGACCACGAGCTTGAGTCAAGCATGTGCAGACCTGGGTGCACACAAAACATGCAGCTGTTAGGGGAAAAAAAAACAAAAAAACTGTTTGTATCCTTTAAATGGACCATTACAGGGTTTAGGGTGCTGGTTCTGTCTGTGGAGGTGAATGAATCCTCTTTGGTCTGACTGTGCAAATCCATCACTCCTCCCCCCCCCTTCCCCATGACTTTTAGGTGAGGAAGAAAAGAGACGTCTGGATCTGATTTTCTGCCTCTCAGTGAATATTTCCTCCTGAATATTCACGCCATGCCCGGGCTGTAGCGTGCCGCTGGCTGTTGGGTGTTTCAATGAAATGAGTCATCTTGAGTGTGGTTTGCCATTATATTTGACTGCATCACAGGGTGGCATAAACACTGGCCTCAGTGTAACAACGCAAGTTTTGTTTCGAAGCCGTTAGAGACACAGGGCGGGGAGAAAGACGTCAGTGACGGCAGTAATTAGATTTGCTTGTTCAAAGGAGAGAAACGGATTTAAATGAGCTGATGGTGTACACGTTTATTTTGCATGTTGCGGGTTTCCCCCCCCCCAGAACACTGTGTTCTAATCAGTCAAAACTAAAAGTCCCAAAGCTCTGCATGATTAATCAGTCGACATGAAGGGTGCCTACTAGTGTTGCTCAAGCCCCAAAAGAATTGTTGATCTATGGCGTCTCCACCAATTCAGTCCCATAACTCAATGTCAAACCTTTGTGCACCCCAGTTTGCAAAGAGAGATCTTGGAGTTCATCAAAAGGAAACTGCAGCGTGAGCCGACCTTTAATTTTGACCTTTCATCTCCATAGACTATTATCCTGCCTGCTGTTGCAGCACGGCCAGATTTTTTATTTTATTTTGCCAGAACAAAATCTCAGTTCAGCTAATTAAAAGCATCTTTCTCAAAAAAATAATAATTTAATTCCCATATTAAACAGGTTTCCAGGGCTTCCTTTTTTCACCTCTGGAATATTGTCGATATTAGAAATATTCTGTCCAGGAATGACGCTGGAAAAACTAGTCCATGCATTTTTTTCTTCAAGGCTGGGCTATTGCAATTCGCTACCAGCAGATGGAAAAGATGAACTCAGCTTACAAACTTAAGTAAGCAGTTCGGCTCAGAAAGTTCTGGTGCCGGACGAAATTAAGGTAGACAGCTGTCGGGAAATGGAAAAACCATGAGATTCTTAGCTGTTTGATTTAAGCGGCGCCAAGTGCTAAAACACCATGATTCATCTTAAGCTTACGATCACAATGACATTTTTGGGTCAATGTGGAGGGATTATTGACAGATTTGTTCAAATGGGGGGGAAAAAAGTAGATTTAGTGTCAATTGAAGTAGTAAGCAAAAAAAAAATGTTCTTTGTGACTCTTTTGAGCAGCAATTGTTCATTGATGTTAAGTCTGTGTAATGCCCAGAAGATCAGAGAACCTGAAATTCAGCCGGACACAGTGTGTCGTTTAAAAATGTTTATTAAAAAAAATGATCAAGCCCTGTGCAGGTAGACAGAAATCTCAGCAGGAGTCTGGCAAGGCTGCACTACAAAAAGAGAACTAAAAATAAGCGATATTTTCTTGAAATGTATGTATTTTTCCTTGATTTGAGCAGGTAAATAAGATGATCTGCCAATGGAATGAGTATTTTGACCGCTAAAATAAGATAATTAGATAAATTACACTTGAAATAAGATGACAGAGATGAGTTGTTCCTATTTTAGGTGCAAAAATCTTATTCCATTGGCAGATAATCTTATTTACCTGCTCAAATCAAGGAAAAAACACACTGATTTTAAGAAAATCTTGCTAATATTTAGTACAGTTTTTGCAGTGTGAGGGCGGACAGGCTGACAGGGCCGAAGGCTCGAAACAGGTCCGCAAGGCGGGCAGACAGACCCAAAGGGCTAGGCAAGGTTTGTGGTCGTGAAAACAGAGAACTGACAAGGTGAGCAAAATGAAAGTTAAAAAAAAATCTGATAAAAAACAAAACTAGGCACGGCAGGCAAGGAATGCTGGACAGACGCTCACTCACAGTGGCTTTCAAATAATCTGGCATCGGTTGTCTGTGGCGCCTCAGTTTATAGAGCCAGAGAACCAGGTGCAGGAAGTTGTCTGAATCACGCTGCAGCGGCGGAGCTCGCCGCTGCAGCGTGATCTAATTGTGGTGGTGGAGGAGAGTGACAGACAGCCGAGGTCAGATCATGACTGCTGAGTTTCCACTCCCAGTGCTTGTCCTGAAATGTTTTCCGTGTCCACTCCTCCATCCTTGACCTTTCACTTATAGTGAATAGTCTGCCTGTGCAGCATTTGCTTAAATCCAATGCACATCCAGGTGAACAGAAACATTAACAGGCTGCGGGTGTGATGGTGCAGTCAGTTTACCACAAATCTGCTTCTGACCAAGTGGTTAACTAAGACAGCTGCTTTAGTTAGAGCTTTGACCTGGTGTGTGTGTGTGTGTGTGTGTGTGTGTGTGTGTGTGTGTGTGTGTGTGTGTGTGTGTGTGTGTGTGTGTGTGTGTGTGTGGGTGTGTGGGTGGGTGGGGCGGTGGCGGGTTCAGTGGGTAAGTGGGGGTTGAGTTTCGGGTATCGGCTGCATACAGAAGTCCCAGCTGGGAGGGGCACGACTTGCCTAAGCTTTTAATACTTTCTTAACATTTTGGTGTCGTGTTTACTTCTTCATTTAACTCTCTACCCACTGCTATTGACTCTGAAAATGCAGCTCCATACACCATACTCCAAACACCTGCTGAACATAGACAAGTATTCATGTGGACGACGAGAGGTGCAGCATTGCATTCAGCTCACGAGATGAGACCGTATAAAACATTAGGTTTGCAAGAATGAGGCAATGTTCAAAATAACCGTTGTGTTCAGGGGCGGTTCTAGACAGGGGCCAACAGGGGCCAGGGGCCCTGTAGAACTGTTCCTGGCCCCTGTTATGGCCCCTGTACTAAAGACATGATATTAAATTTCTTAGGATGATAAATGCTGACAAAGATACCGTGACTGACTGGTCGTTTGGATCAGTTGTATTTTTTACGTTTATGGTTTTACCCAATAATAAAATAACAAAATAATTAAAAAATAAATATAATAAATAACAATAGTTAAAAAAATTTAGCTGTTTCACATTAAGCTCCCGCCGTATTGAGAAAAGATCAGGGGTCTGCAACTTGGAGTTCCAGAGCCACAATTGACTCTTTGGCTTTCTCAATATATTAAACGATGAAATGTTGACCTGTTTAGGCTTTTTTCACAATCTTTTGTTCTGTGCCCCTGTGAAGAAACACTGGCCCCACCCTGGCCCCCCTGCTAAATTTGGTCTAGAACCTCCACTGGTTGTATTAGTTTTTAAAAAAAAAGGAATAAATGTTTCATAATTTACAAATCATTTGAAATCCTTTGAAATGAGTGCAGAACGACTCGGTCCAGGTTCGACTGGTCGGTATATTTCAGCTTCCCTGCCTAAGGTATCCCAACATCTAAAACCTCTGCTTGAGCTACGAAGTAACGACCGTCTTTCTTATCCTACGTTTTAACGCCCCGAAAATCTGATGACATCAGAGGTGGCATTTTAATAGGCTTAATAATCCAACTTAAAATGAGGCTAAACCTTCTTCGTAAGCTGCTTCTGGATGAACTTCTGCACACGGACTCTGAGCGCACGACTCCAACTTAAATGCTCTTAGTGACCTTAAGTGGCAAACTTCCAGACAGATGGCGGTTGCTGTTTTCCGCACTGATTGCCGATGGGCTCCTGGCGTCTGTTGGGGCTTGACTGTAAGCCTGCTGAAGCAGCCCAGCAGCAGCGAGTCGAAGGGGGGGGAGGCACTGCGAGGTAACCCATTAGCTGGTTAGAGCTGTCAAAGAGGGCTGTGACCGCACACACACAGAGCGTTTGTGCTGCATTTACGTCAGACAGCAGCTGCGGTTCATCCCTCCCACCTCCTTCAGTAGCATGGGAGCTGGCCAGCCCAGCCTTAAGACAGGGACGGAAAAAAAAAAAAAACGAGGAAGCGTTTGCATTTACAGACCCGCTGATATGCGCCACAATGCATGCACTCAGCGCACAGACACACAAAAGAGCTTTAAGTGGTGGCTCATGGCATTTTCCGTGAAGGTGCTCGTAAACGATCCAGGCACGTACGCGTATAGCTAAACCGTCCATAATCCATGACATCTGCTATAATCCTGCTTGGCATTTAGTGCACACGGCGGAGTGACGATCACAGGTGTCTTGCCGTGTTTTAAAACTGAGTTAGGCTGCCTTCGACCTGCATGTGTCTGGTAGCCAATGCAAGAACGCGTGATTGTGTCAAACATTTTGGCTGAGGAGTCCTAAATGATGTTTGTTGCTTTAAGTAGGCAGAGCATAAAGCGACGTCTACTAATCCTCCACTTGGATTTTTACTTCCAATGTTAAACTTGTGGAAAATTTTAGGTAAAAGTCACATGTTTTTATTGGACAGGAAATACCAGGACGTGTTTTTCTTTCCATAGAAAGCTATCTGGCCTATGTGCTATAATATTTTTTCTTATTGGTGTTTTCTCATGTTCCTCTCTCTGATGCAAAGCCAGAATCATGTGAGAGCTCAGAGTCTAAGGTCCTTTAAGTATCACCGATGTGTGCAGGCATCAGCGCGTTTCCATTAAAGGAAAAGCAAAAGCAGGTTTCTTACTAGGTCAACCTCTTGAAAGCAGCACGGCCATCTGCACAATTATGTACCACCTGACATGATAACATTGATTATTACATTGAAATTGTAGCAGTTGTAAAGGTGACCGCGGCCATGTTAGGTTTTTTGGGGGCAGAGGAACTTTGGACAATTGAAAAAAAATAAAGGACATTTAAAAACACACAATTAAATGAATGATAGAGTCCATAGCCACATTCTGCCACAAAATGCAAAAATGTCCCCTAAAAGGCAAATGTATCACATGTTATTGCCATGTGCTATGAGTAAAGATTTTACATTGCCCTTCCTTATTTGGTGTCCGACTGCCAGTTCACATACCCGCTTGCTAATTTACTTTTTCTGAATAACAAAAGTGAGAAAACTGTGTTGTTCATAACCTCTTAGAGATAGAAAGACTAATTGATCATAATTTGAACCCCCCCCCCCCAAAAAAGCAAACTAATGATGCAAAATAAATAAAATATAATGATATGATGTGCACAGACAAAGGAATCGTTGGCTTAATCCAGTAATAAATCTTACCAAAAGTGAAAATGCATAAAGTTGGTGACATTTCATATCAGGAAAAGTCATGGCCTGGAAAAAAAAAAAAAGAAAACTTTTGGTAAACAGAGGAAAAGCAGCTTCTGTGCTGGCGTCACAGTCTGCTGATGTCACCTGCGAAGCTCTCCCCACCCCATCCCCGCTTGTTTCCAGAAAGGCTGTGTCGCTGCAGGGTCTTATGACTGCCCTGCTTCAGCCTGAAGGGCACCATGCTGATTACATAGGTGACTAATGGCCTCCTCCTTTTGGCTTTATCTCTGTTGCCCTGCCCCGTATGCTTGAGACATTCAACGGCAGATGCAGCGTCAGATCTGCTGTGACCTAATGAACACACGCTGCGCTCCCAAAAGCTCTGCAGTCTATTGTTGATAAAGATTGTTTCGTGGAGTCAAATTGACAACGAGGTAGAGGAGTAACGACCTATTCATGGCCAAACAACAGATGGTTTGACCGTGTGCAGCAGTATAGCGTCCTTCCTCTCTGCAGTGGCACAATGAATCACAAGAGACACATATGACACAATGAATCACATAAGGACCCATATGGCAACACAAACGACAATAGACACATCAATCCAATGAAGTAGAAGTTCTGCTGTTAAAACTTTTTCTATAAGGGGCACCACGGCTTGGGTTCTTGACGTCCTCCCCAGGAAGGACGGGCTACCCGGCCACATCAGCCACACTGTTCTGGACTGGCTCACAGAGCATTTAGAGCAGCTTCTATCCACATCCAGCCTTCTTCTGCAGAATGGACTGTCGACAAGGCAAAGAGGCGTCAAATCTACAAACAAACCAAAATCCTGCTAATTGCAGACATCCTGCCATGGTTTTTTATGACTTACAACGAACCCGCATTTTGCCAAAGACGTTCTTTCAATGTCTGTGTGACGCTTTGTGATTGGCTGGTGCAGCAACAAGAGGAAACTGTTAAAGATAACGAAAACATATGTGGTAGATTTAGCTTTTGGATATGTAGAGTTTAGATGACAAAAAAAATGTCCTCAAAATGCACATTTATAAAGCAGGAACTTATGAGAAAAGCATGGAGATAAATGCTGAACTTTAAGACAATGCACAGCTATTCTGAGTTTCCAGACATTTCTTAGGTGAAACAACGCATGGGTTAGCTTTACTTTTTTGTCTTGTTTCAGTCATCTGAATGGGACAGTCTGTGCATCATCCTCATTTTCTATTAGTTATGCAACAATCAGGATTCAAAACCCTTTTACACATCTACTTTCTGGAATTAGCTTTGCTAATGGAGGAGATGCAGGTTATGAAATGTTCTTGAACCGTGTGCACCTTCTCTACGTAAATCACAATATACTCACCAGCCACTTTATTAGGCATAGCTTATTTGTGCTGTGTTGGACCCCATTTTTGCCTTTAGAATTCCTTGATTACTTGTGGCATAGATTCAATAAGGTGTCGGGAAGATTCCTCAGAGAGTTTGGTCAGTATTGTTATGATTGCATCAAGGGGTTGGTGCAGACTGCCAAGCAGATGTGCAATTGGTTAAGAAGCCAGTTTGAGATGATTTTAGGTTTGAAGAAAGTCGCCATGAGAGAATGGGTAGACTGCTCGTGGCGGGATGGACATGTTCAGCAATAATACCCATGTAGACTGTGGTGTTTGAAAAATGCTCAGTTGGTTCTAAAAAAAAACATAAAGTGACAGGAAAAAACATTACACCACCAGCAGCCTCAGTGGTTGATGTGAGCTAGGATGCATTCATGCTTTTAAGTTTTCTAAATCAAATTCTGACCCTACTATCTGGATGTTGTTGTGGAAATTGAAAAAAGGCAGACTTGGCAACGGTTTTATGATCTGTCATTGTCCAATTTTGGTGAGTCTGTGAATTATTGTCTCCATTTCCTGTTTTTAGAGTGGCACCCTGTGCCTGTGTCAGCAGCCCACATGCTTCAGAGTTTGAAATGTATTTCTGCCCAACCTTGCCTGCAACATGAATTCTTGTGGTATTTGTGCATCTACAAACACCAAAATCTATCTTTTACCACTCCAACGTCAACCCTTTGTGCCCGAACCAAAAACAGTTTGCCAATCACGTTGCAGCATTGAGGTTCAAGGCGGGACATACCAGTGCAACAACAGCAAGAACCTACATAAACATGGCAGCACAGGAGGACGCACATGTAGCTGCTGCTATCTGTTTTGTAAGAATCCGCGATTTCCTCTTTGATAGTAGAACAGCAAGAAGTGCCTTTACTAGCTTAGCTTCTTGTGGTTTCTCATAATGCCTGCTGCTTACATTTTAATTTGATACCCTGATTGGCTAAAACTAACATTTGGTAGGTGGCACTAGGTTTCGCTTCGCCCAATCAGCTCAGAGTTAAGATGAATTTCCCCAAACAGATTCAAATGGAGCAGTCCCAGATTGATGATGTGCAGAACTAGAGTGCTACACGTTATCAATCTGGCTGGCCAGGTTAGTTTCTGCCAACTCTCCAAGACCTTTTCATCAACACAGCTTCTGCTCACTGGATGCTTTCTCGTTTTTGGACCATCTTCTGTAAATGTGAGAGGTTGTGCTTTATAATCCCTGTAGAGCAGCAGTTTCGGAAAAAGAACCAGACCACTTTCAGAGACTCTAAAGTCTCCTTTCTTCACCATTCTGATGCTGTTTGATATCAACCAGGCCTTGGGCCAGGCTTTACAGGTGGTTACCTAGGGCAGCACCAACTGATGGAAGGGGTCCACTGATGCAAGAACTCAAATAAAAATAAGTCAATAAAAAAATAATAATACAAATGTGAAACCCTGAATTGTGCTCTTTGCACATGCTTTGTCTTGAAAAAATAAAGAAAATTTACACTACATAACCTCTAGTGCCCCTGTTGTTTCCTATCATTTAACAGACGTCCCACAGTTTTCCCAAAAACTGAAGGTCTGAACAGATGTGCAACAATCAGCAAATCCATGGTGAGTAGATAAGGAAATGTCTGAATTAATTTTGAATTAATTCACATAATTAAATCCAGCTGCTCTCTATCATCATTGGGCGTTGTCACCCAAACCATTATCTCGCCTAGGGCACCAAAGGGCCGGAGTTGGCTCTGGAAGGTGTGTTCATCGCGTCCAGATAACTCTTTGAATTGAGTTGCTGCCATGAGATCTGCCTGATCGCTAGTTGTTGTAAAGAGCAATTGAATATATTCAAAGTGGACGGTAGGTGTATTGTGAGTCGTCAATATTTTTAGTAGTGTTCAGAATTGCAAGTGTGGTGCTACAAAAACCGCAGGGGACACAGAAATGTTGTAACATGATACAATAAATATAATGCATATTTTTAAAACAGCATCACATCTCTCAACTTAGTTTCAGAATATTTGTGCCCTGAGTAAATTGCATGACAGCTAAAGCGCCTGCAGTGTTGCACAGATCTTATTACCTTGTTGATTAGCTCCTTAAGATTATTATTCAGTCGAGCTGAATAAATAGAATTTGTTCAGCACCAACTTAACATGGGGATCTTTACATTATGCTCTGTTTTCTCAAATATATGGCAGATGGCCGTTCACACTGAGCCTGGATCTGTTGGAGGTTTCTTCCTGTTAAAGGGGAGTTTTCCTCTCCACTCTCACAACGTGCATGCTTGACATGGGAGGATTGCTGCAAAGTCAGCGACACAATACAAGAGACTGTCCACTGTGCCTACATGTTCTTTCAGGGGGATGGAATGCTGCAAGTCAATGACTCGATGCAGATTGCTGTGTACCCTTGGATAGAAAACATTTTAGCCAATTTGAACTATAAACTGAAACCTCCTATGTGAGTCAAGGCAGGTGAGTGAATACATTTGGCAATTTAGTGTATATATATATATATATATATATATATATATATATATATATATATATATATATATATATATATTCTTCAGTTAATATTTCAGTGCCTTTTTCCCACTCCACAAGTTGGTTTGCCATCACTGAGGACATATGTGTTTCTCTATACAAACAAGGCACAACGTTTTTCTTTGTTTGCTCATGACCTGGCAGATAAGATTGTTTCAATCTTTCATTTCAGCACAAGTAGTCCTAATAGAATAAGATTAACTGTGTGTAAAAACTTTGAATTTACAGTAAGATACTGTTCTATTTACACACTTTGCAAATACTCCATATCAATCGGCAAGCTTTCTTCATCACTTTTTTTTTGCACCACACAGCACCCTGTTTAAAGATATTTATCCATCCATCGGCCCCTGTATACAAAGTACAGTTATTGCCTCACTTGCCTCAGGTTTTACTTCAACAATGCTGTCATTTTCCCTCTTCTAAACAAAGCCCATACTAGACCCTTCTCTCATGGGCAGCCATAGACCCATTTCTAATTTACCATGTCTTACTGACATTATTGAGAAGATTGTGGCTAAGCAGCTAACTGCTCTTTTAGATAAATAGAGCATTCTTGATACATTTCAATTTAGGATTCCGTAAAAGTCATTGAGACACTTCTTCTCAGAGTCTCTAATGTTTTGTGACAAAGTAAATAGTTTTGTCTTTATATTGTTAAACCTAACCTCAGCCTTTGTTGATCACAAGCTCGTGCTTGATTGTGGTAGTGGACCTTTGTATTAGAACTGTCCTTACTGTGGTTTTCTTCCTATCGTTCTGATGGTTTACTCTATGTGGCTGCTTCAAATTATAAATTCTTCCTTGAAGGGGACCTATCATGCTTTTTAATTCTGCCTTTTTCCACATTTAAATCATTCGGTTGTGGTCTGTACAAAGTAGAACTGCCATGCTTTGGTCCTGTTCTGAGGTTCATCTGAGGCCCCGTCCAGACGAAGCTGGGTTTGGGTGTATACGACAAGCTTCTTTATCTTTTAGGGAGTCCTATCACAACGAAGCGGCCGCAAAACTGAGTACATCTGAAACCAGCTCCCAGAGTGGATAAATCTGAAGTCGCCCCTGGGGCGTCTGAGTTGTGACACCCCTATATGCCTCACCAGCTACACCCTGGCACTTCTGCCCATGCGAGCCACAGCGCTTCTCCTTTAATATCCATACACTCCCTTCTTGTTGAGTCTCAATCCAGCTTCGTTCGGCTTTGTGTGGATGTGGCCTGAGGGCAGTTCGTTTTGGTGTGGACTCTTTAAATGTAAATAATGCTCTTCATGCCCAGCCCCCCCTCCACGTCACAGAGCATTCCACTTCACCCCGTTCGTTGTATGCTGGGGGATGGTGTAATGCATTATGTGGGTTAATACACCCAAACAGCCTAACATTTTAATGTATCCACTCGTATCTTCTGCATCCATGAGCTTGGATTACAAAATTGTCATAAAAAAATAAGTAGGAAAGTTTAAATGGCAGATATGTGAAATTGGTAAGGCGAAAGTCCATGACCTTGTTCCTCAGCAAATACTGTGACTAAATAGTTCAAAAAACATAATAGAGAATAGAGAAAACTGAACAGCTCGAAAAATATGACCAAAAGCAATAATAAAAATATCTACGCAGTTCCTAAACAGACTACATTCAACCTTTCTGCACTCAGAAAGACTCCAAGGACACAACAAAATGTATTTACTTTAAGCTATTTTCATTTTGGGGTACCTCAGGGTTCTATTTTGGGTCCTTTATTATTTCTGGTTTACATGCTCCCTCTTCAGCACATTTGAGAACTTTTAAACATGTCTCATGTCACCGCTATGCAGGTGATATTCAGTTACACATTTCTTTAGTCCTCATGAGGTATTGAATTTTCTTAACACAAATCCTCCGCATTATATAACCACATATGGCTTTGTGTGGAGAAATGTTCATTGTTAAGGCTGTACTAAATAATTCTGTTAACATAGGTCGATTTTTGACTTTAGTATGAGCTACATAAATAGTTTGAGTGAAACTGAGGCTGCCGACATGCTGGAATCTCGCTGTGATAGCATCGAAGTAAGGAATGTCAAAAAAAAATTCTATCTCATTTTTATGTATATGTTTCTGTGGGCAAAAAACGAATATTCTGATATCTATTGTGGATGTAAGAAACAACATAAATCTGTAATTCTGTATTTTAAGAATAAAGTGTTTAAAATATGTTTGTGATTCTAGATTGAGATCAATTGACCCAATCTTTCATCTCAGCCATGACTTGACGCATGAGGACTGTAATCTGTGAGACTGTTCAGTAGTCTGGAGTGCAACTATGTGTGAGACTGGCGCTTACAACACAGTGCACTCTGAAGCTGGGAATGGATTTACAGCAGGATAACACTGGTGCCTACAGGGATTTTCACCTTTGACCCATATAAAGAAAGGCAGGAAGATTGAAATACTGCAGGAAATACTGGGACATGTTGCAACACATGCTAGGCTTATTACAGTACATTTGAACCATGTCTAAATGTTTACTGGTGCTAACTTGTATTTTGGTAAATGATGAGTAATATTACATGTGAACACACACGGTTATAAACATAATACCTGTGACACCATCACAATTCTTTACATAAAATTATCTTCAACATTGTCACCATTGCTTATGCATACAAACAAGAACTCCATTTCTGTTTAACTTACTAATGTGTAAGTGATATTAATGTCTAAAAAGGATGAAGCAAAATGAACCACAAATTTTAACAACTGTCTAAACAAACTAGGAATAGATTACCCTTCCCAGTTACTGAAGCTTTACACTAAAGGTTACACAAAACTTTACACTAAAAGAATGCAAGAATGTACTTCTTGTTTACATTACATTACATAAACAACTTGAGATATGACCATAGGATGACATTAAACATATAACTAAACTATTTTCCACTTCATTACATACACTATACTGCCAAAGGTTTTCACTTGTTTGCCTTATCACACATATATAACCTCATATTCTTTGTCAATAAGGTTTAACATGAGCACAGCCACAACAGCTTCATTTACACTGGGAAGGCTTTCAACTGGGTTCAGGAGTGTGTATGTGGAAGTTTTTGATCATGGTAGAAATGGACTGGAAAAATATCAACTATGATAGGTTATTTCAAATATATATATTGATGGCAATGCTGAATTCAATTACACAGTAAAATAGACATAAAGCAAAAATATACTAATAGGAGGCCTAGACCTGAAAGCTGCAGGTTTAGCACCGCTGTATGACACTAGCATGTGGTAGCTCTCCTGTTTAAGGGGTGCGCTAGGTCACATGACTTTGTGAGTGACGGATCCGGGCCTCTCAAGTTACATAACCGGGTTTTTTGAGAAGGACAGCCCGCACAGACCATCAATACACGTTGAGTGATGTATATTGACATAGAAAATCGAATAATATATCTCAAATTAGGCTAATATGTGGATCTAAAGTGACGTATTGGGGCTTTAAACTTAAAACAATTACACTTTAAAAGTTGTAACTTTGTAATATAAAAAGGATTTCTGTTTATTTTATTGTAATATGCTATACTGCAGTTGGCTTTTCTTTTTCAACTGTCGGAAAGATTGGTTGGGGGCTTTTTTTTTTTTATCACAGGGGGCCAACCAGGAAAGGGTACCACCGCATTAAACAAAGCCCCTGGCTTGTTGGAAAGTCCTACCCTCAGACCAGGACCTGTTTGCAGTGAAACTAAAGCCCCGGGAATCTGAAATTCCCCGTTTAAATTTGTATCGAAGCTCTTTGTGCTTTTGAAAGTCCCTGGCCTTTCAAAAGCCCGGGGCTTTTAACATGTTATGGAAAAGGGCTTATTGATTCTGCAGATAGTTGGTAACTTCTTCACTGTGCCCCTCTGCATTTGTTAAACCTGCTCGCTCTGTGACTTTAAAAGTTACTCTTAGTTTGCTTCCACTTTTTACTTACGAAACATCTCTAAATGTAGAATTTTTAGTTGTAAGGAAATTTCACGCCTGGCCTCATTGCAGTCGAGGGATTCTATCACATTACCATACTGGAACTTACTGAACTTTAAAGAGGGAACCATTCTTTTTCAAAACTGTTGCAGTAGTAGGCATGCCCAGGTCCTGGATTTTATACACCTGTGCCGATCAAAGTGATTAGAATACCTACATTTAGTCACTTCCTTCAGTGAACAGCCTTGGTGGATTTTTATCACAGCTGTATGACTGTTGAAAGAATATTACTTTTACAGCGCTAAACCGAGACTCGTACTTTGGATTCCCGGACAGAGACAGGCAAACATGCACAGAGATCAATTGAATAAAAACATCAAACGGGAATCATCCCTGTTGTCTCCAAGGCCATGTCACTATTTATCTTCGCTCATGGGTCCTTAGTGCCGTTCTCTCTCAGACATAAAAGGCTGAACTGCTAGCAGCCTAAACTCTTTCTCTGTTGGAGTTGTATTCTTTTGGGGAAAAAGTCAGTATGACCAAATGAAAATGCTTCAGAAGCTACATCAGAATTTGTCCAAGTTCCTAGTGCCAACAAATCCCCCCTAACCGCAGATCTTTTTACTAGCTCTGCTTATTCTAACCCAAAGGACATGGGGTGAACCATATGTTCACAATGCAAACTAGTTGGAAATTTATAATTTGCTAAGTTTATTTTAATAATTGTAAAGCTGTTAAAAAAAAGAAATTCACCTTTGGCCATTACTCAGAGAATGTAAAATTCTCTGAGTAAAAGAAAGAGTGAAGGGTCCTGTTTAATAAAATTAGAATTGACTTACTGATTGTCCAGTGCTAAATTATAACTTCTTTTTTAATGTGTTATTTAAAGTTTCTTATTATCACAGCTTTTACTTACTGGATTATCTCAGTGTAGAAATATAATCCCCAGTTTGTGTCTAACACATTGTGTCTAATTAAAGTTGAGACTAGCTTCATCATACAATTGTGGACGGGCAGAGGTTGCGTAAAACAAAGCATGTTTGAACCACGAGCCAGAAGAGCACATTCCCCAAAGATGAACAGCACAAGCCTAAAGAGCAGGACGTCAGTGTGTGATTTAGCCTTAAAATACTCAGTCTACTCATGGCCAAGTTAGCTCCACTTCCATGACCCACACCCCCCCTGCTAGCTGTTTATCTAAGCGATAACCAACACCTTTGCGTCATTCCTCTGTTGTCGGTGTGGAGCTTGGCTCAGACGTTAGCTATCAGAGATCAGCAAATAATCTTTAGTGTTTCTGCAACACAGACCTGACAGAACATGAAAAAAAACACGTAGTACCAAGACCATAAAGATCCAAACTTAATGCATGCGAAATAAGATTTGCCGAAGCTCACACAGCCTAACTTGTCTTGAGGCGATCGGTATAGATGTAAAGGCAGACTAAAGACGGTTTAATGATGGAGTGGGCCTTCTCTGAGCACACACAGCAGTCAGGTGGGTTATTGACCCAGGCTGATAGGTTATCAGCAGACATTCCTGTGCGTGCGTGTGTGTGTGTGTGTGTGTGTGTGTGTGTGTGTGTGTGTGTGTGTGTAGTGAAGGTCAGCAGGGATCAAGACACAGGAACCCGGCATCAGGTCCACAAATTCACATTGGAGTGACGCATGAAGAGACGCAGAGATTACTCATTAGAGAGACTGACATTCAACGCTTCTGGATGTGATTCACCAACAATCCAATGATTCACCTTTAATCTGTAAATAACACTACATCCAGCGTTCGAACTAATGGGCGCAGTGAAGCTTGAGGCACAACTGATCTTTTTTTGGGAAGGATGAAATGTAGAAAAGTTTGTCTTATCTTTTGCATGCATGTTGAAAAAGGCTACCCAGAGAAATAGCCGAAAAGCATGGCCGCTTTGTGGGGATCAGAGTCGCACCCGTGAAACAAAAAGTGGAACGGTTTTCATCAACATGGCACCACTTTAGCTTTTGTTCACACAAACGCACCGTGTATAATCTGGAGAGGTTAGGCTAATGTTGATATCCTGCTTGGAAGGTGATTCAGAAATCTGCACCTGAGGCTGGATGATCTTTGGACAAGACTACTACCAGAAGTGCAATCAACAAATCCCGTCGTTATGGAACAGTAGCAAAGAGGAAGCCATTATTGAAAAAAAGTCTTGTTCGTAGTTTGTCACAGGACCTTTAGGCAAGGCGAGGCAAATTTATTTATATAGCACATTTGAGTACAAAGACAATGCAAAGTGCTTTACATGATTAAAATATAGTAAAATAAAACAGAATAAAAGCAAGTTGGAATAAAATGTAGAAACAAAATAAAATAAAACATGGGAGAATAGAAACTAAAAGCAAATATTAAAAACACTTGGACTACAAAGTTGAACTAAGTATGTTTGAAACATCTTAATTAGAACAGTCAAAGGCAATCCTAATCTCGATTTAAAAGAACTCAGGCTTTCAGCACTTTTGCAGTTTTCTCGAAGTTTGTTCCAGATAAGTGGAGCATAGGAACTAAATGCTGCTTCTCTGTGTTTAGTTCTGGTTCTAGGTATGCAGAGCAGGCTGGAGCCGGAAGACCTGAGTGGTCTGGAGGGTTGATACACTGATAACAAGTCTGTGATGTATTTAGGTGCTAAGCCATTTAGGGATTTATAGAGTAACAGAAGGATTTTAAAGTCTATTCTCTGAGATACAGGACACACAGCAAACATGTGGAAGAACAACGTCTGGTCTGATGAGACCAAATGTAAGATTTTTGCCCTACATTTAAAATGGTTTGAGCTGCAGAAAATACATTCTGCACACCACCCTGAATGCACCGTACCTGCCGTGAAACATGGCGGTGGCATTATGATGTTGAGAGGATGGTTCTCTTCAGCAGGGATGGTGAAGCTGGCGAGAGTTGATGGGAGGATGGATGAAGCCAAATATGGGGCAAAGCCTGGTAGAAAACCTGATGGAGCAAATTGGAGTTTCAGAACGGCTCAGTCAAAGTTTGCACCTTGACTTGAAAATGTATGATCTGCATCCAGCCTGACTAAGTGTAATATTCTGCAAACAAGAAAGGGCAAAAATGTCAGTCTCCAGATGTGCAAAAATGGTAGAGACCTTTTCCAGGAGCTACCTGCTGCTGTAATTGCAACAAAAGATGCCTTTATACAGGTGGTTCATATGTTTTATGGCTTAGATTATTTAATACAATTCAATATAAGCTAGTTCTAGGATGTCTGATGTTATGTTCCATATGTGGAACATCAGTAGAATTTATTCTTCATCTATATTCATAAGAGTGCGTGAATGTGCGTGTGTGTGTGTGTGTGCGTGTGTGTGTGTGTGTGTGTGTGTGTGTGTGTGTGTGTGTGTTATGGCAACCTTATTTCCCGTGGAAAGGGACCGGGTACATTGGAAGAGATGGAAGGAGTGCATTCTTCCCCCCCCCTGAATCAACCTTTAAATTTCTCACCAAATTGTCACTTTGTCACGTAATAAATAATGTCCACATCCATAAATACTAATGCCACGGTCTCTGGCGGTGACTTTTAGAAACTGGGTTACAAGGACCCGCTCGGAGGATGCTGAATGGTGGAAGTGGAGCATGACATCATCGGAGCGGTTCCAGGATGACGCACCTCATCAAGGTTCGTTAACATTCCCTGCGTTCACAGCTCCGCTCATGAGAGAAAACAGCTCCAGATCTTTGTGCTGCATGCCAAGAGACTGCTCACAGCTCAGATGGAGTTTACATGCGGCAGCAGATTTGTAAGCTTCCCACTGAGAGTATAACTGTATATGTTGAGTGGAATAAAACAAAGTGCGCTCACTATCCTCTCTTAGTCTTTTTTGTGGCGTATCCCTGCTCTCCTCTGCAGCATTCACTCTACCATTGGTCAGAGGAGAATGCCGCTCTGCATTCATTAAAGAGCTTTAATGAAAAGCAATAGAAAAAACATGAGCAGCCAATCATTTAACCCCACACATTAGGTGGGGTTAAAAAATATGTCCATCCCTATGCTTGCAAAATTGGTGTGGTGCACAATTTGAACTGCCTTAAATTCAAATGTAATTAAGATTCAAATAATCCCACATGACTACTGTAGAAACCAACACTGACAATGATTTATAACTTATTTGAAAAGTGACCTGCAGGAAGATTCAATTTGCCTAATGTCCGTTGAGCTGTCCCACATTTTTTCTATGACATGATGTAGGCTGGGTGGACAAACAAAAGATTTGTTTGCAGCAAAAGATTTGAGCTCATTTAACTCAACTAAATTAAAGTTAGCTCCAGAGTTAAGTTGATCTAATATGAAGTAATGAAGCATGGACTGATGATAAGCCATAACCGTCCTCTCAGGTGGGTCTTTCGCATTACGTCATCGTTTGGTCAATGGTGACATGCTTTGGTCTTGATCTCCCTCTAGTGTACAAAATGGCACAAATGCAGACTGTTCAAACATAGGATTTACAGTTTGAGTCCATTGTCAGAAAATGAGGAAAAAAAACATTTTAGAAAATTGGCATCAATTACTGTTAAGTTAAAAAAAAAAAAAAAAAAAAAACTTTGGTTTCTGGGAGATTGAGATCAGCACGGTGCTTCTTTCCCTCCAGAATGTGTTGGAGCCTCAGGGTTTAGCTTGCACAAGGTCGCCCTCTCCATTCAGTCCAATCTCGTAAAGGCACACACGACATCCAGAAGAGAAAGCGGCGATCCTGCAGTACATACATGTTTTATACAACAGATAGAGTGAATAAGATTACGATAGGTTATAAAAAGGGTGGGCGGTGGAATCCATCAGTGATTCGGAGAGTAGCTCATTTCTTCCGTCTGCCGGTTTAATCTTGATCCCTGTAGGCCAGACAGTCCGTTATTCTAGATAGTTAGCTTATCTATCCTTGTTTATCATTACCAGATAGTTTGCTGATGTAAGGGCCCGAGAGCCTTCACCAGAGCAAACCCTCATTAGTTTAGGTCAGAACTTGGGTATGCACGCTGTAGCCGGAAGCTGTTTTGGCCTCTGAGCAAAATATCCACCTCAGTGCAGGTATTCACACCCCTGGCCTGAGTGACAGGACCCCACACTCTTCAAAGAGTGGATCAAAAATGATCCGTGTCAGAATCTATGTGCTTTTGTGCTATGTTTGTCATTTTGGTTAAGGATAATGAATGATTGTATTGCTTTATTTGTCCCCCACTTTGGAAACTGGTATATTTTGTACTATAATTGTGTCCACACGCAAATGATTTAATATTGGAAATAATTATAGCTTTTACAATTTCAAAACACTAGAAATATTTTGAAAATTTGAAAGAAAATTGCACAATAGCAACAGAAAAATATTAATCACAACAACATCATGTTAAAAATACGCACGAAAACAACCTCACAGGGTCATTTCTGACCCGCTCATGCATCTAAGGGTTGAAATACAATTTTTTTTCCACCTTTTTATTACTGATAATGAAAGATAAAAAAAATACAAATTAAAAAATGTAAAAAAATAAATAAACAAGGTAACAAAAAAAACAGCCTGGTGTTCCTTGGGTTAGTGCTGGTTGATAAGTGAGTTGTCTAATTCAAGTTGTTGCTGAATGCTTCCATCTGGTGGGACAAAGGAGACGCCGCAATAACTCGCCTCGGCCAATCCGCCTGTTGTAAATAATTTTAGGGCGTAATTCACACTGTAGCCAAGACAGAGAAACAGGCAACTGGCTGTGTCAATCGCAAAATACAGACATGTTTTTTTTTTTTTTTTTTTTTTTTTTACAGTGTTCGTTTAGTTAAAACTGTGTTTATGAACATTTGCATTTGAAGAATCTGTTGGAAAGTCAGCTGTAGAGGAAGGAAATTTGAGTTTAGAAATTAAAAGAGCACCAACATGATTTGAAACACAGTTTAGATCATTTAATTTACTTATAGAAATGTGTTTTTCCTGTGTTAATTACCCTTTTCATCTGTTCAGGGTTTCATTGACAAATTTCCAGTGAAATACATCAGAGTATTTAATTATCTACGGCCAAACAGCATGAATGTACATTTAGAGGCATTATGTTTTTTCCAAGAAAAGTTCAGCAGCGGTGTTTACAGTCAAACTACAGAGTGAGCTTTGAATGAGTTTCATGGTTTGGGCTTCATAAGAAAACACAGAAGAAAAGTGCATCCGTTTTGGGAAGTATAGCATTAAATAATAAAAAAACTAACATAAAATAACAAAACAAGGGCTCACAATTAGTTTGGCACTGTGGCTCTTCAATCTGATTCAAACTGAAAGGATCTGCCGTCTCGGAGTGACAAAAGCAAACCGACCGGATGGGAGTGTTGCCAGGGAACAGACATGCATGAGCCAGAGGTTTGTTGTCAGTTTAATAGACATGTGCTGTCAGCATGTGGTCACAGGACCAAAGAGGACAAATCAGGATGGAGCACTCATGGACACAGAAATGAGAAGGAAGCATTCAGAACTGTAGTTGCACCCAGCCAGCGAGACCATTGAGATACAGTCAAGGTCAAGATGGCAGCAGAAAACAGGTTCACAGGAAAACCATCATCTGAAAAGTTTAAAAATGAAAGAGAGGAACATTTTAATAAAAAAAAAATACTGAAATCAATTAAGAGTAAAAAGTAATCTGAGTTCATCCTTTAAAGCTGCTCACCAAAAAACAGCTAACAAATCCAAGGTTGGAAAACGTCATGTATTGTCCAAACTTTTTTGGTGCACACTGTTTTAATGGTTTAATCATATTAAAACAGATGTAAAAAATGATAATGTGAGAATTAGACCTGTATGTCATCCTGATGGCGTTTTACCTGTCCCTAAACATCTGTTACCAGACCTAGCTACATTTGCTAGGATGACCGTCACGTCAGCTAGAATTGTTAAGACTCATAAAAAAAATACCCACTGACAAAATCAAAATACGAATGGATGATGAAAACTATTAGAATTTGCACTTTTATTTAGTTAATTTAGTAGATATACACTGTATAATGACTACTAACAAAAGTATCAAATCATCTGACTTTTTTTTTTGTTCCAAATGCAAACCAAAAATAATGCACAATACTGAAACGAAACCTCAAGCACATGTTACACTGATTTATCAAAGAGAAGCGTCCCTCTGATTATTCAAACATAGGTAAATAATTGGTGAAATGAAACGTCTACTTTTTTATTTCTGGGTCAATGAAGTGGCTTTGTAGAAGAAAAAAACACTGCTTATTGCATCAGGAGCTGTATTGGTAGAATTAGAATTGCCTACATACCTATGGGGAGTTAAGGCCTCCGTGAAGCCAGTGGTCATTGGTGCACTTGGAACTACAACCCCAAGTTGGCAACACTGAGAGCAGCACAGTGCAGTCACATCGCATGATGTTTGGATTAATTAATTTAAACTAATTTTAAACCCTGCTTATGATTAGAATAAGTGCATAAATATACGGCAGCTATGCTATATCATATGCTTAGCATTGTTTTAACATTTTTTTAATTCATTCTGAAGGTGTGGCGGTGCGTCACGATCAAATACACGTGGAAACTTAGAGTCGGTAAAGTGTTCCAAAATGTCCTGATAGATGCCACATTCAATGTGGACTTCAGAAAACGCAGGGGACCAAGACCAAGGGTCCGTTCTTCGTACGTTGCTTAAAACATCCGAGATCAAATGAGACATCCAAGATGATTTCATCCGGCTAATCATGATCCGGCTAACTGGGTTCTTTGAACACACCTGTTGTTTATGATTAGTATCGCTGGATTGAGTTATCTGAGACAATTGCGCGTTCATGCGTTTGTTTAAAAGGGGAAATGTATCGATAGTAGAAACAATGATCAGCAGCGCTGCTATTGGCTGTTCAGCATGGCCAAAGAACGCCCACAGTTTTTTCTCCCAAGCAGAACACAAGCTTTTAATGGAAGGTTATGCCGAATTTGAGTCATTAATTAAAACACCTCAAAATCTGTTAAAGCCAGGAGAGAGGGCTGGCAAAAATTAGCAGACAAATTAATGCGTAAATACTGTCCATGGTAGATGTTTCTATCACTTTCTACAGAATGTATTTTTGCATTTTAATAATTTCATATTTATTTTGTTCTTTTATGTCAGAGCCTCCACGGGACCCACTAGAACATGGGGAAAAAAGTGAAGTACAAGAATATTCTACAAAATGGTAGCCTTTAATTATTATACTGTATTTTAAAAAGCAACTTCTTCCTCTTTTTTAAAAGCCACTGTTGAATGATGTGTTTGTCTTTTTATAACAGCCACCAATAAGAAGGCTGGGGGAAAAAAACGGGTTATTTTTACTTTTGTTGCATGAGGCATGTTTCACCCTTTTTTTTTTTTTTTTTTTTTTTTTACAAAATGACACATAGTGCCATCCGTTTCCTATATAAACGGCTTCTTCAACAAAACATTAGTGTTTCGACCTGAAAAACCCCCACAAATTAAGTAGAGAAATATAACTCCACAACGTGAATAAGAGAAACATTGCACTAGAGATCAAGTTGCTTCAAAAGGACGTTCAGAGTAAGTTCTAATACACTATTTGACAGTAGTATTGCTGACTTTACATAACTATCTCTTATTGCAGACAAAATATAACTTGCCGGCCTCTTCTTTATAAATAATTGTTTAAATAAAATGACAGGAACTAAGCATTATTTGTTTCGTCTTTTATTAAACATTAAAAAATGGTGTTCCACAATTCTGTCCCTTCCTCTGCCACTAGGTGGTCCAAGTGCACTGGCTACGACAGACTTCCCTATCTCCTCCCCTTCTAAAGCTGTGATCTAATCTTGTTTACATGAAATAAGCCTGCTCGTGAGCAGGTTCAAGCTTGCGCACATGTTGCTATGATAACAAATGCAGGAAGTGTTTCGAAGAACCAAACGATCCAAGATCATGCCAAATCGTCAACAATCAAATCCAGCTAACTGAGTTAGCGACATACGAAGAACGGACCCCAGGGGATGCCATGGCACCCCCAAATAATCACTGGCTGTGGAACCTTCACACTAGTGTTCAAGCAACATGGATTCTTTGCCTCTCCGTACTTCCTCCAGACTCTGGACTTTGGCTCCAGCCGAATACATCTAATTATAGCTCCTAGCTCCTGTTCCTTGACCTTTCATGGGGTCAACAGTAAGAACTCTACCATGGGGAGAAAAGGAGCTTCAGCCTGCTGTGCCGATTTTGTACAGCCTTTAACTCCGACGTCATTACGTGATGGAAACCGACATGGATGATGCGAGTCAAATCCTTCTACATATTAATCTGGCTTGCCAGGTTACCATTGTGCAGCTCATATTAAAATATACCAACCAAATTAGCATTTCTATAAGGGCCCTGATCAGAGCACCAAAAATAACAGAATCGTCAGCAACTGATCCGCTCCACAATTATGGACCAAACATATACACATTATTATTCGACTCTTAAAAAAAAGTAATTAACAGAACTTGATTATACAGTCTGAGTCTATATTTAGAAAATTTACTTATGATGAACCACACTCCGTACCACGTGATGCCGGTAATGCACACCTTTTCAGTTTATTGCCAACCGCCAGTAGAAATCGACAAGAAGAAGAAGCAGAGAAGAGCTGCTCTACTGGAGTTAGTAATCCAGTAGGCCTACAGAGTACTCAGATTCCAGCGAATTGTTAATTGTTGTTTACAAAGCAGACAAGACATCTAGGTAGAAATACAGCAAAAATTACATAGAATTGATATAATGGGATTAATTGTTACATTTAGCTCATATTGGTATTAGAGATAGTGAAATGGCAGACAAGGTACAGAAGAGGCTGCATTTTAGTAAAAATAGAGATAAAGAAGAAAATGAGGGAAAGATGGCAATAACAATGGGAAGGAGTAAGAAAAGGCAGATGGTTTTATAAAATTGAGCGGAGAACGCCCGGGAGAAATGGAGTGCTGGAAGGAACAGGAGAGAAGAAATAGTTCAAACACGTCTCGGATATGGGACCTAAAATAATATTTTATACATAATAGCGAAACATAATGCAGCTAAATGTGATCATTGCGGAGAAAATTTAATTATTAAATATATATTTTGTTATGTTGTCAGAAAAATAGTATTGAAAGAGTTCAGCTCTTTCTAAACTGAAAATAGGATTGAATCCCTGTGAATTATTATAGAGAAATTCAATATCTGATAGTTCTCAAGGTCGTTTGTTTGAAAGGATACACATGATATATTGTTGTTGGTGTAATCGTCGTTCCAGTCCACTCACCATACCAGTTGGTGGCGGTAATGCACACATTCGGTTATTTGCCAGCCGCTAAAAAGAAAAAAAAATCTAGAACAATTAACATTAAACATTCCATTTGGGAAAGGTGAGGGTAAAGCAATAATAATAAAAAAAGAATTAGAAGTATGGGAGAAAAGATGGAATGAAGACAACAAAGCGGGAGACTTATATAAAATACAAAAGTCAGTAGTAACGAAGAATTTAGGGGGAAAGATAGAAGAGAAGAAGTGGTAATGATGAGATTATGGGTAGGTCGACATTACTAAATGACATTCTATATAGAATGGGGGGGGACTAATGTACAGTGTGTGGTTTGTGCAGAAAAAGAAAACGTTGAACATATATTATTGAAGTGTGCAGTATGTTTAGCTGAAAGAGAGAAATTAAAGGAAAGGGTGCAAAAGGCTGGACAGGAATGGAGTTTGAAAAGAAACTGTAGACACAGAAGGGGACAAAGAAGATATTTATAACGTTAGGAAAGCATTACTCACATACTTACACGAAACTAAACTGAAAAATAGAATTGTTTTTGTGGAAGTCATGACGTTACATACTCCTGTACAGTAGATGGCGGTATGCACATTGAAGCTGTTTGCAATGCGCCAATAACGAAAGAAGAAGAAGAAGAAGAAGAAGAATTCTAGAAGACGAAGAAGAAGCTAAATCCAGTCCGGAGTTTGCGGCTCTCTCCGAGCTTCTCGGGTTTCACTCCGGCTGCTGCTGCAGCTGAGCTCTTTGTGTTGTCAGGCAGAAGCACTCAGTCAGGGTGGCGCGTGTCTCCAGACGTGCTTTCGGCAGCTAGCACAAGTAGACAATAGCTAGAAATTTCCCCCGTCTTCTCTGAAGTAGCTGGCAAGCGTCAGTCACTTTATTACTTCTTTTTTTTTTTTACCCCCCATTCTCTTACCATGTCTCTGGCAGTGGAGTCTGGCTTCTCGAGCGAGGAGGTGCTGAACAGCCGCTTCCCTCTCCACCGGGCTTGCAGGGATGGAGACGTCGGTGCCTTGTGCTCGCTCCTTCAGTGCACCTCCAACCCCGCTGACCTTACGGTCGAGGACACTTTCTACGGCTGGACGCCCATACACTGGGCCGCTCATTTCGGAAAGGTAGAGCGAACGAATTGTTGTTGTTGTTTTTTAATGAAAACCAGAATGGTCGTTTGGGCTCTCCGACGACGAGAGGCTCGTTTCTCTCTCGGCCATTTCCGTGTGTCGGAGCCGAACGGAGCCAGAAATAAAAACATTAACGGTTGGGTGAAAGTGCTCGCTAGCTAGCAATTCCCCCCACCCCGCCAGTTTATTATTATTTTTTTTTTAACATATTGAGTATTTTTTGTTCTCTTTGTGTTTTAGTGATGTAATATAAAATATAACCGGGCGGGAAAAGCTAAACAGCCGCCCGTTAAACGACATTTACGTTATAAAATGCAAGAAAATATGACTGCTAGCCGCTGTCGGTCATGTTAGCTAACTTTAACTTAACATTAGCCGGGTCATGAAGCGCTTTGTCTTTTTATAATTGTATAAAGCGAGACGACGTTTCAGTGGGAAAACTGGTGAAACGTACAGTAAGAATTATACGAAACACGTGCAATCTTTTATTTTTTAAAGAAAACGTGTAACGCTACAACACTGATTACTGTTGTCTTACTATTATTTACAGTTATAAATCTGTGCTACGATTTTGCTTTACTGCACGGCTGAAGGAGCCGAGGCTGGGTGCGCATGCCCCCGAAATCCACCCAGGCTCCACAGCCAGCCTCGCAAGCTTGTCCACGCCTGCCCGGCGTCTTAGAAAGCAGCGCATCCGTATCTCCCGTCGATCTAACCTGCTTTTCAATGCCCTCCTTCTTTTTTTTTTTTTTTTTTTTTTCTTGCACAGCTGGAGTGCGTGATGCGTCTGGTCCAAGCGGGCTGCGGCGTGAACTCGGTCACCAGCAGGTTTGCGCAGACGCCCATTCACATCGCTGCCTTCGGGGGCCACCCTGACTGTTTGCTATGGCTACTTCAAGCTGGGGCAGATATTAACAGACGGGTATGACAACAGACGCACACTTCACACCAGACGATTAAACGAGGTGCAGCAAGTTTGTTCAGTGAAATATTCCAGCTCTGGTTTCCTGGAAATATGATCCTCTGCAAAGCCTGACTAAATAAGGAAGGGGGGAGCAAGAATGCAACCACAGAGAATAGCTAATAGAGGGGAAAATGAAGCGACTGAGCAGAGCAGATCTTTGATGATCCCATCAGAGAGGATTACCCCAGCTCTGGGAGTATTGCTACTTACTCTAACACTTGACCTATATTGACAGAGATGAGTGTTTGTCACATTTTCTGCAACACAGATTCCTTTCAGGCATTGTTGCATCGTGCTTTGTTCTTCTCCTCTCCATGGGATTTTGTGCACCGTTTCATGCACCCGGGCTATGTTTTATGCTCTGCCGCTCCCCCGGGAGAGAGTGGATTAGTAGGTCACAATGACATAACATATTGTCGTCATCGTGAAGTGCGCTGAGCTCTTTAGCCTTTGAAATTCCTCAGCGTATTTTTTGTTGTTGTATCAACCCTCTAAGAGGCTTGAGGTTTTGTATTCGGGGTGTATGATTCAGCCGAGCAGGAGAGGGGAAACAGGGTCAGCGTGTGGGTTCTGTTGCATTGTGGTCAGAGGCAGCCCGCTGAGTTTCCCTTCCTCCATTTGCACTCTGACAAGTGTCACTGTAAATGTGTGTGGGCAGCGTTGACGTCTGGGGGGGGGAAAGTTCAGCCTCAGCTCTGCCGAGTCACGCCCTGTTGTCGTCTCTGGAGATTTTATTTTCAGACGTGTAAAAGAAGGCTCCCATAAAACAAGAAATGTTATGGATAAAAGACGAAACGGAAGCACTTTGGCAATCAGTCGATTGCATTTCCATCAGTTGGTTCAGACTGGTGACTTGGTTGTTTAAATATGGGGGCGAAAAATATTTTTATTTATTTTCATCATTACTAGGACGTTCTTTTGTGTCCTCGTTTGAGAAAAGCAGAAAGTGGAGCTCAGAAGCACTTAAGTATGGCACCCAGACAGTTTGTGGTGAATATCCCACGCAAAGAGAACCACTTGGACAAGATCCACGTCCATGATGTTTGAAATGGAACGGAAATCTTTTGATTCATTTTACGCCATCAGTCAAGCTATAATGGCCTCGTAGCGATCGTAATCAAAGCCATTCATCAAGTGCCGATGGATTCCTAATGTTTCTGGGGCCTAATGTTTCTTTAATTTGATAAGAACAAGATGCAGGTTGGAGACTTGGTCAAATGCTGAAGTAGGAATAGGTTCTTTAAATTTATTGTGAATTCAAGCTGCTTTCTCTCTCAAGGAGCCTGCTGAACACTTTTTAATTGTTAAACTAAGACAAACCTGACATTGGATATTTTGGAGTCCTGGGGGGGGGGGGGGGGGGGGCGGTCTGTAACAGTGGGACTCTAACCAATCTGCTCATGTAGCGAACTTTTGTTTTGCTGCTCAACATACTGGGCGCTCCAGTCTCTAAACTTGCCAACTGTACTTTTAGAAAGACAATAAACTTACTGTGTGGCACTACCTTAGTTTCCATGTTATGACTTTCTGTTTTGTTAACAAGGGAGATGTGTCTGGTGGGTAAAGGAACAATGTCACCGTTTTGTTACTTCTTTAACTTGCTCCAGCTGGAGAACGGTAACTGTCCCATGCCTGATCTCTAAGAGAGCTTTTCTCGTCATCCTCTAGGACTATGTGGGCGAGACGCCCGTCCACAAGGCTGCTCGAGCGGGCAGTCTGGATTGCATCAATGCTCTCTTGATTCAGGGAGCGAAAGCTGAGTAAGTCCTGACGTCAGTCTTGTCCACGTTTCTTTTCCTCTTTAATATTCAACATTTCTGTTGCACCTTTACAAGGGACCACCATTAAACTTCAATTCACCACAACGCTCGACCGCTTCAGTTTTGTTTCGTCTTGTATAGATACAGGCGAGAATGGAAAGATTGAAGAATGTGAAGAAAGCAAACTGCATTTGTTGATGAGACGCAGCACTTATAAGCTGAAAGTGAGCTGCTCTATTTAAATGTTTAACGTTAAATCCGTTGCAGCTTGCATGTATATTCATTAAATCAGTGAGCAGAGTATCATCTTTTTGTAAAAAGGATATAATTTTGGATGTTTTTCCTAATCATCATACTCTAAAATACCGCTTTGATCTGCTGCAGTTGATTAATTTCATTGATAAATACTGAAATCAGTCTGTGGTAAAGGTGTTACTAAGGTGTGCCGAAGACTCATTAAAACCTAGCAAAGGCCACATCTTTAGATTTGATGAAAGGTTAAGACATTGTTTCGGTCTGAGATGCCTTCTGGTAATCTTTGACATCTCTGGATTGACGGCGAAATTTGTTGCCAAAAAAGTAGAGCTGATGGTGCTCCCTTGGAAATGTGATGTATCTTGTTATTCCTTAAAATTGTTGTTTTATAACAATTGGCATTAAGTTGTCCTCTGTGTGCAATGTTAGCACTAACTACGATGTATGTTAATTTGATCAGGAAAGTTTCAAACGTGCATTTTTTAACACTTAAATGAGAAAAAAGACGAGCTATCTGTGGTTAGAGAAGTAAATCCCAGTAAAAGTCAAATATTAACTCTGCCCTGCACCTTTGATCTTAATGAGGGCGTTATCAGTGTAGCGGCATTATTGCACAGACAAAAGGACAACTTAATGTAAAAGTTGATAAACTGTTTATTATCTCTTAGGTCATTTTGCATGATATTTGTTAAACTAGTGTGGTTTTATTTAACATTGTTTTTTTTTCTAGTGTCTTACATGCACAACTTTGACTGGATGACCAAACGCACATTCTTATTAAAAAAATTGTATAAAGCGCTTTTAGTCCAATATTTTAAAAGGCTGTTTGTTGCACAGAATGAAAATGTGTTGATAAAACAGTTTGAATACTTGATAATCCTCTTTTTTTAAAATCTGTTCTACTGCCGGATAGTTTCTGTAAGCTTCGTTAATCGTTTAGACACACAAAGACCGCCATTGTTGCGTGACGGGAGAAAAAAAAACTGGCTGGTACTGATTATGATCGTCAGAAGTGATATTTAGCCACGCCTTTGCAGTCGGCGGCTTCATTTTTGTGCCAGGACATTTCCATTCAGTGAAAGCGTTTTGTGATTGATGCAGCCGAAGCGCGAAGAGAAAGGAACGCCTGCCTGTTACTCTTTTCTATAATTAAATCTGAGGAGTTAAATGGTTGTACAGTTCAAGTTTGATCAGTTTTCTTACCTTAAGGTCATTAAAAAAAAAAAAAAACAGGTCTGTAACGTTTTGATTGCTAGCTGCCAGTAAGGTTGCTTTAAGTGTTGCGAAAACGAAACGTTTCCTGTCACTCAGTCAGAGTTTAATAAATGTTTCAGCTGAAGTAGCAACTCTGAATGTCTGCGTTCCTTTGGAAAAAGGGAGACGTTGACGTTAAAGAACATTTTAAACAATAGTCTGTTTCTTTGACAGATGCATAAAAGGTACTTCCTTATCTAATCTGAAGCGTTATCATTGTTTAGTTACGCTTTCATTTTGTGCAACAAATGTTCTGCCTTCTTTATTTATTTCTTCTTTTTTTTTGAAGAACCAGTACAGTAATAAGTGGTCCAAGCTACCGGGGGGTTAACATTGCTGAGCTCGATTATTGCTGAGCTTCACTTTCTGTCATCTTGTTACTGAAAAGTGCTTTATAAATAAACTAGCCCTGCCTTTATAATGCGATAAAAATAAACAAGCACTGCAGAAACAAAGATTTATTTATTTATATATATATATATATATATATATAATTTTTTTTTTTTTTTTTTTTTTTTTTATTAGGCTCGTGTACAACCTAATAAAGGACAGCCTTGGCATCGGTTTAGATGTCCAGTATAAAAGCAGACTGCATTTAAAACTAGTACCGATTTACTGAACTTTTTCTATGAGGAAAACAAAATACTAAAATGTAAACCTGCCTTTTTTGTCATTGACATCAGTATGGTTGGTTGACATTGAGCCTTTTTCTTAGTACAGATGAGAAATGTAAATCATAACATCTCTGGTGAAAAGGTCGTGGAAACACGACATCTTAGTTTTAAAAGGCTTTGTCCACGTTATGAGCTTTTAAAAAGCATTTATTTACACTGACGTGACCAAATTCACTCGCCTTTTTTTTTTTTTTTTTTGGACCGTTTGTTAAAAGTCGTGTCCCAGTTGCTCTAACCCCCTGGTGGCTTTGATGGTTTCAGCCAAATAAATCTGCCTTTGTGCAGATAGCATGTCAGCCCAGCGTTATGTGCTTTTGGTTATCGGTTAATGAGATTTCTTTATGATTAAAATGTTATTCTTTTTTTCCCTGCAGATCACAGATATTTAGTTCAGTCTCTTATGAAGCCTGTCTTCTATTTTGTTTTTGTGTTTTTAATTTATGATTGAAGATTTATAGTGTGGGAAAACTGGGAGGGACACGACAGCACACAAGGTGGGAGTGAGGCTCATGACAAATTGTTGAAGTAGCTTTAAGTGGATTTGAAAGATCGGAAACGCGTAGAGACTCACTTTAGTTAGTGTAGGTCTGTTTAAAAACCCAACATCAAACATGTCAGATGCGTCTGTTTCAGTAATCGCCTTCAAAATTTGACTTTTATGTTTCTGTTTGAGCTATAAAGTCCCCTAAAATAGTTTTGGAAAGCGCTGTTTACATCTCGCTGTGATTTTACGCAAACTGATCGATTTGTTTTCAACACAGGAGATGAAGTAGATTCAAGAAAAGACTTCTTTCTATGCAGTTGTCAGTTTTCCTTATAAACTGTGGACAGATATTTTCAGTCAGCAAACCACTTCCCCCCCCTCTGAGCAAAACGGAAGTGAAAACAAGCAGAGACGCTTTCCTTGAACAAACACCAGAGAAGCATAAATTGTTGGACCCACCTAGTGTTGCCCCCAGAGCCACCGATTAAGAGAAATTGCGCCGGCCGTCTGGTCTGTGGCCTTCTGGCTAATCTCCACAGACAGTCAGCTTGTTGTGTCACGCAAATCCAAATCTTAAACGTCTGAAAGCTTCTCGCCGTTCCAGCACTGAAACTCTGGCTGTTCTGTTGTCGTCTTTGGCCTTCCTCACGACTTCTTGCCTCAGGTTGTTGCAACACTTGGCATTTTTCTGGATTCTTGAGGGGCAAAAAAAAACATTTGCTCTCATTTTAGCTCTTATTTTATTCTCTCTCTGTGCTCTTGATGATCTTGAAAGCCTGGAACCAACCATCTGACCTGGGATTTCACCAGAGGAAATGATCCAGCCTTTTACCTTGATAAAGGCCTCACCGTCTGCCTTGAAATCTTTGCAAACAGTTCATGCACCGCTTGCAAACTAAACATTTTGTTGCCTGAGCAAATTTCAGTCAAATAAAATTTTCTATTAAGGAACTATATAGATATTTGTGAAAGTCCTGCATGGATTCAGCAGTGGGAGGATTTTGCCAAACAGCACTTGATGGCTGACCCCTAGCTTGCCAATTAAGGGATCTGCTGGTATAGTTATCAAATATCTGGAATGGGACACCACTAAACCTTTGTGTTAGTAAAACTACAAGAACCACAACTTGCTCATAGGGTTACTAAAATTCTGAAGAATCCTTTAATAAGCCTCACATCTTTCTGCTGAAAATGTCTCCTAATTTAGTTTCCTGCATCGTTTTCTCCTTCCTTCTTACGAAGAGGTAATATATTCCCGAGTTTATCAAGTTTTACAATAAGTAAAGCTTCTAGGAGCCTCTGCTACTTAAAGAATAATCACCTTTCTGAATACTTATGGTCAACAGTTTTACCCATAGCTCATAATTTATCTCGGGCTAAGAGCTGCACCAACGGCCGTAACTTTACCAGCTGTTTTTTAAATGTCCAAAATTTGATTAAAAATAAAGTGACACCCAGTTATGCTAAAATTCTTTGCGTGGTCATGACAATGAAGAACAGATTATAGTCGTGCGTCTCAACACTGAACTCTAGGGGTCACTGTTGTGAAAATGTTGTCACTATAAAAAAAAAAAGAAATGAAGCAGGAAGAACATTAATTCCTAATCTGTGTTTTGGAAGTAATTTTACTCTATGGTAGATTTCAGTCTTACAGTCTTACCTTTTTAAAAAGACCACGCATTTTAATTTCTTCCTTTATGTCACATTACTTGTAATGCAGCAAGATAAGTTATAAAAATGAGAACGCACAAGACAAGCTGGAACAACCCTGCGCAATAAACCTCATTTTTGGAGCATAAACTGAAGTCTTGAGCAAAGATTTGGGCAGTGAAACAAATGTTTTATAGCTTTAAAGCTGTTCTGTTGTACACTAGCGGACCGATAACCGTGTCTCGTGTCAACAAGGAGCCCAAACCCACTCGTGTTCTTGGAGATGATCAGATTTCTTCAGCCTCCACTCCTGGAGATCTTGGCGGTTTCCTGTTTGCTGGTCCGACATCTCAGCCTCATCTTTGAGCCACTATTCTTGTTTTCGTGTGGCGAAGTGATGCTCCAGCATGCTGGAAAAACAAAGTCCACAGCTAAACGGGGGCCTGGATCGCTCTTGAGGGACGTTTCGATCCCACGTCTCACTCTGCGATGTTGCCGGGCAGAACCCACACCCTTGGATGAGAACCCACCCCACATTTAGATTCTACCCAGATACACCAGTGTCGGCACAACACAGGACCCATGGCACCGCTTCACCGTTTCCTCCTTGGGACAAACGACTTCAAGATCTTCCAAAACATTAGCTGGACGCTGTCTTTGTTTTCAAATCTTTCCCCGAAAGAGACTTTAATATATCAATATCGATTACCTGGATAAATGAAGGATATCTCAATATAATTCTTCAGTGGAGGCAACTTTGCACCAGTCTTCTAACGCCCATCTTTGTACATCCTGTCTGTCATGGATGTTTTTTCTTTGCTGCCCTCCTCCCGAAGTCACTGCTTCTCTTTGCAGATGCATGAATTCCCCCCTCGCCTCCCCCAGTAGAGCAGCCCAGAAGCCCGCTGGAGTCTAACCCTGCAGCCGAACCTCTTTCCTGGATGTCTCAGCTGCAGCATCCGTACTTCTGCCATGCCGAACAATGATGGCGGCACAAGTTCGCTTGGAGGGAACCACAGCTAACACACGCGCATGGTCATTTAAATGAGTTGTGCATATATTCACGTGATTTCTTCTGGACAGCTTAACCCAGGCTTATTAATTAAGCCAATAATTTAGCAAAAATTTTATGAAAAAAAAAGTTCCAAGCTAATAAAGGCGTTCGAAATAACGACACGGAGCGGATCATCCCGACTGATGTTCTTGAAACGTCGCCATTTCTCATCCCCAAAAAACTCAAGCTGCTAGACGCATTTGTTTCACTGCCTAAACTTTAACTTAAGTGGCGTTTTAAAATGATGAAGCTAGTTAATTTCTATTTGTCATGAGCCTCAGAGTGTTAAGGTGGTCCAGCGGGAAGCTAGCTGCAGGTAGGACAGCGAGCTGAGAGGCTGCCAGTGACGAGAGTAGCTTAGAGCAGCTGAGTGAGACGGGTTAGCCCTGCACAGCATCATGTACTGACCTGTTTACTGCTAACATCATCCTGTTGCCATGGTTATTCACTGTCATTTCACTGTACCAGATGTCTTCCTTTTTTCTACACAGAAATGTTTTCTTTTGTCTGTCACAGTATTAACCCTATATAATATACTAGTCTTGTTTTGACGTCTAATCTTTGTCACCTTTTCCTCTATGAAAGTGACAATAAGCTACAGAAGAGAAACGTTTGCTATAATGTTAACAAAACCAGAACCATCCATCTTAATGTTTTGCAGCCATTGAATTGGAAATGACTTGGTTTTTTCAAGTAATCCTAGAAAGGGGGAGAATAGACACTGCTGAGTCTGCCCCGTTCCCTGGGATAGCCGCACTGTTGTGGCATTGAGTGTTCTCACTATCGCTTCCTATCTACACACTGGCAAACTGTTGAGGTATTTCTTGCGGTGATTGGTTTTAATGCTAGGTTTTTTTAATGAATCAAAACTAAAGTTGTTGTTTTTTTTTTTTAGACCTGCATGCTTTGCTTATTTATCCATGATTGTTCCTGTACTTAGCCCTTTTTTTTTTCTGATTTTATAATTTGTTGTTGAACTAACCATAAGAGTCCTTTTTATATATGGTCAGGTTTAATCACACGACTCCCAATGTCGAGATGTAGCATGACAATAGGCTGCCTCTGGAAGGTTAGACAATAGTTAGTGAAGATGCATACTGTGTGCTTAGGACTGAAAAGCAAAGCATACCAGGCATTTACAAAGAATTAACGCTTCCCTTTTTAAAAAACAAAACAAAAACAAAAGTTTAATCTGAACCTGGATTATTGGTGTCCAGTTATCCACTTTGTTGCATCAGTGAGTTTCGTAGGTGCAAGGTCTCACTAAAGGAATGCTAGTTTGAAGCAAAATAAAAACGATCTCAAATTTAGTTTAAAGGATATATTGGAGCAAATTATTGTTGGACATAAAGCTGCAGAATATGTGAGAAAGTAGGAGAGTAAAATAATTTCTCATACTTTTAACGTTCCTAATTTCTGGAAGATGTAACTATTTTTCAGAGACTTGTCATGTTGCATGTTTTTCAAACTTATCGTGGTAACAATTACTAATGTATTTATTGTATTATGTTAAAATAAATACTCTATATTTTGATGACTAAGTCTGATTTTTGCAATGAGCACATTCAGAGGCAACGTGTTTAACAGCTGCTTGCCCAAAGCACCGAAACAGAAGCTCCCACTGAGCTTTTTCAGTAGTTGGCGATGGCAAAAGCATTTTATGGAAGCTTATTATTGGAGTTACTGTAGCTCTTATCTGTCCTGAGCCCAAGAGGTGCCGTTTCTGTTCCTAGGGAGACCTGAGCTCTGGCTTACTGGCTCGGCTGGCTTAAAACAGGAGTAGCTTCCAGCGGTGAACTAGTATTCCTGGTGTGAGACCCGACCATCTACCCGAGTGTTTCACGGATAAATCTGAAATTCCCTCGGAAGCGTTAATTTTGACTGGGGACGGGTAATATGCAGCAATTGTTTTATTTTTTTTGTGTGATCTTTTTTTAATGTTGAATTCATTACGAAATGTTTTATCATGTGCACTAGCTTTTGAACGGTTTCATTTTTTCACTGCTGTTTTTTAGATCAGAATGCAGAAAATAAAGCAATTTCTAATCTGAAATGAATGACCAAACGGTAAATGTGCTTTTAAATTCAGCTTAGTGTGGAAGCCAATGTCTTTTGATTTTAATATTCACCATAAATATCCTTAGCATTAGCGTACACTGGCTATAAGTCACTAGCTCTGTTTGTAGCGTTGTTTTGCTGCCTTTACATTGTAATAAATGTTAGAGGGCTGGATGTAGCAGTGGTTTCACAAAGAATCACTTGTTTGCTCTATGTAGTGTGATCATATGTGGGCTCACAACAAGTGCACTGTTGCTTTGTTTGCTCAAAGAGAGCTGAGAAGTTCTCATTAAGCTACAAGACATTTATAGTTTATATAGATTAATTTTATCAACAATAGATGCACGTGAGTTGTCTACCTTGATATTTTTCCAGCTTAATAAATAGCAAAAATAGGCTTTTTTTCAGGTATGAGGAAACATATTCTGCCTTTTTAGTTTTTAGTTTAGTTGTGACATTGCTTCCATACTTCAGTGGCACAAAGGTTCAGTGCCTGAAAATCGGGGTAAATTTCTGGCACATCACTGTTTGCTCATTCATTGTCGCACCCAGAAAATCTCTTTTTACTTCTGCTGCAGCTGGACATGATTAACACAACTGCTTACAGCCCAGGTCTAAGTCATGACTGTACAGGTACGGCTCTCCTTTTTATTCCCTTGTTCGCCTCTCTTTGGAGGATTTAAATGCTTTCCTCTGCCTGAAAGAAGACGCCGGGATCATTTCTGCTCGACAGCTGAAGTTTTGATCTCCTTTCATTCCCTTCTCACTCTTTTGGAGATTTGTGGGGAAGATTCTTGCATTCGATCTGCAGACGTTTCCGAGTCTTGCTCGTGTCTGAAGACTTCTTTGCTTTGATGGCTTCTGTTGTCGGTGGGGGGGAAACTTAATCTGGAGACGATGAACAGGAATTTGGATGCAGAGATCCTTGAGCATCACCAGCGTTGGAAATCAGGAAATGGAGTTTCATGACAATTCTCCCTCCTCTTCTCTTTTCGCAGCAGCCAAACATTGAACCCAGCTGCAGAAATGCTCTCCCTTTTGATACGGCGAAGGATGCAAACTATTCATCTTCAGTCGCTTTGGATGCACACACTGAGTAATAGATCGTCTTCAGTTGTCCTAATCATGTCCTCTGCAGCAGATAGTTTCCCCTGTTTCTTTGGAAACTGGGAAATGAATGAAGTTCTGTGTGTAGTGCAGTTGATCCGAAGAGGATCATTCGCCATCTCTCTCACGAAGATGACGAAGAGTCTGTGACAGGAAAGAGCAGAGCAGGCTAATTTTATACATCTATGAATGTCTGTGTGAATATTTGCTTAATGAGTCTGTGTGTGTGCGTGCGTGTAAGTGTGTGTGTGTGTGGACGTGCTTGGGCTTGTCTCATGTTGTTGTCGTGTGTTTTTTTTTGTGTAAATCAAACGTGCAGTGAGTGCTTCTGACACTCGCTCTTCCCGTTGTGCAGCGTGAGGAATGCCAATGGGCTGACGGCCGCCGACCTGGCCCACGCACAGGGATTCCAAGAGTGCGCTCAAATGCTCGCCAATGCCCAGAACCTGCAGCAAAACATGGCCCAGTCCCTTAACGGGGCCTTTTTGAACAGCATGATGCAGAATGGGGGCCATGCTCACGCCACCATCCAGGGACGCAGCTTCTTGAACGGCGTGCCCAACAGAAAGAGGTCCTTTGAGGGCTTAGAGGCAAACCCTTTGAAAAAGGCCCGACCTAATGGTAGGTCGCTCAACTATTTGTTTCTGCTTGATGTTATAGGAGTAATCATATACAGATGGGTGTTATTATGCACAAGAAGGGGGAAAAGAAGCTGTTCCCGCGAAACGGCAGTGAGAAAGCTTAGCTGCAGAATGAGCAGACGATGGAGAAGAAGATACACGAGTGAGTGGAAAACTAGCAGCAAAACTCAGATCTGGCAAAAAGTAATGTGAAAATAGCTGAAGGATTTGAAGCAGTAACATTTTACAGTTTAACATGGGGAATTGTTAAGGTGGAAAGACAATTGTTGAAGAGCTGGAAGCAAATAAAAGGAAGATTAAAGATTAGGAAAAACAATAAGCTTCGAAGCAGACAAAAATGAGTTATTTCTGTCATTCCAAAAGGCTTATTTGTAATGTATGTCACAGCTGAAGTGAAAATTACGTGAAACAGAAAAGAGGCGAGGCCTGACGACCACACAAATGTATAACAGTAGCCAAAATTGCCCCGTTTCAAACATTAAGTGCGTTCCAGCAGTTGTTAAAGCCGTTCACACAGCCGCTGCAGGGAGGAGCTCCAACATGACGAATGGATTGGCCAATCAGAGCAGAGATGTGTTGTGTTAATACAGACAGCAGCTGCTCTCCTTCGTTTGACTCAGAGATGGAGGCTCGATCCGAATACCGAGTAAGGACTCCTTAGCCAAAGCGGTCGCGGTAAGTGCTGTCCGAAAAATGCAGTCAGTAAGGAAGGAGGTAGGAAATGGAGCCTGCATGCTCCGTCCCACAGCTACTTGTGCCTAGGAACCTCGCGGCGGCCCTTACTGGCGCTAAGAATCCCACGGATTGTGCCGACTGCTGACTCTGCTCCAGCTACAGGGCCTAACTGGCCGCACTTGTTTTATCCCATTAACCTGAGATTCAAATGTTAAATAATCCTGTAGTTTTTCCTGCAGAACTAGTTGGGACTAATGTTTTACACTTTTTGTGTAATTTTAGCTTTATGCGTTATGGTCAATGTAAAAAATTGTGATGTAAGCTTTATGCTGTTTTCCATTAAACACTCTCACACCATGTTGGCACCACAGATCCAAAATCAGTCGAAATCGACCACAGAAAGCTGTAAAGAGATGTGAACCTTATCGTAAAGCGTGCTTAGAGAAACATTCTACCACTGTAATAAATTATATTCTTGTTTTTGACTTTGAGTAGCTCAGAATATCTGGATCTGTGTTGGTGGACGTCTACAGATGGGGAACACTTTGAAAATGATTTAACCTGATTCAAAATCCAGCTCATTGCACCTTTTCTAAAAACGAGCTTTTAAAGATGAACTTAAATGTAAACTTAAACGTTTCTGCTGTTGCCGCAAAGGGAATCAATGCATCTAATTTATCAGAACCGGCTTTTTAAAACGTTTTTGGATTTTAACGTCTAAACTGTCCCGTCCCCAGGTCTGTGCATGCCACCCGAGCTGCTGAACGGCAACGGTCCACTAGGGGGCCCCGCAGAAGCCCAGATGGAGAGCATGAGCATGGAGACGGCAGCAGCTGTGACCTCAGGTGGGCCGGGGAGCTTTGCGTTTGGGCTGAATGGGTTTGCGCAGCCTCAGGGGTCGGCGGCGCCGGCTCAGAGCGGGGACCAGGCGCTGCAGGAACAGCCGAGCCCCGCTGCTAAAGAGCTGGAGGTCTTCACTGTGGCGTCGATGCAGACCCCCTGCCGCTGCACTAACTCTTACGCCTACCTGTAGAGGCAGCTGTGTGTATAATGGCACACTAATAGAAATCGTTTGTATTACCAGATTTACCTGTTATGTCGTATGAACACAAGGGGAAAAGCATTTATTTTGATGAGCGAGACCAGAAAGATGTGTGTGAGTGGGTGGTATGTTTCATACTTATCTATGTAACTGATGATATTTGGATGGATAAAAGATCTGTTTTTCTAGTTGTATATCTATACGTTTATATTCTCTCCTACCGTTTTACCCACATCTAATCCTTTAGGTTTGTATTTAAAGTCTGATTTTGTTTTGCACAATTTTATGGAGGTGTTTGTATCCCCACTAGAAGTGTAGCTTGTGTCAGCCAGAGTCTCATTAGAGCGGCTTGGATTTCTGGATTTTTATTTTTATTGGTTTTCTTGTAAACCTTTTCAGCATCAGTTCCTGAATTTACAGATATGACTTCTAAAATGATCAATCTTGTTTAATCACACAGCAGCTTATTGGAAAAAAGGCAGGTTTACATTTTAGTATTTTGTTTTCCTCATAGAAAAAGTTCAGTAAATCGGTACTAGTTTTAAAGGCAGTCTGCTCATATACTGGACATCTAAACGGATGCCAAGGCTGTCCTTTTTATTAGGTTGTTCATTAGCCTAATTTAAAAAAAAAAAATATATATATATATATATATATATATATATATATATATATATATATATATATATATATATATATATATATATTTTTTTTTTTTTTTTTTTTTTTTTTGCAGCCAAAGCATATCTCAACATGAATGTAGCGTTTTGAAAAATAAATAATCCTCCTGCCTTTTTGTAGCTAGTAGGTGTTAAAATGCTTCTTTGGCTTGATATGTTGTTATCCATCTGATGGTTTTTGATCTGGTTTAAAATGCACTGCTCAAAAAGATTAAAGGAGCACTTTAAGAAACAAATCAGATTTCAAATCCTGCTCCTTATGAGATGACAGTGGTCTGGAGGTTCTGCTCCCAGATTTTCACCAGAGCATCTCTGAACTCCTGTCTGAGGTGTAACTCTGTGATGTCAGCTGGAACCAAACATGGCGTCCCAGAGATGTTCTGTGGGATTTAGGTCAAGGGAGCATGGAGGCCAGTCAGTGGTTTCAATCCCTTCATCCTCCAGGAGCTGCCTGCATAATGTTGCCACATAAGGCTGAGCATTATCATACAGTGGTCTAAGGACTTCATTCCCATACCTAATGGCAGTCAGAGTGCCATCATTTGTCCTGAAGAGACCAAGGCTAACCCACCGCCACACTGATCAGGCTGAACAATGTCGCAGGCAGCAGGACGGTCACCACAGCTTACAGCGCGTCTTACACATGAGCTCAGAGTGAACCTGAAGAACAGGCGCAGGGGATGTCTGCGGCCTTCACCGTCGTCTCATTGTTGCCTCTTTAGTGTATCCGTTGCTAATTTCATGAACACCAAAATAGCCGACACCGACTTCCAACCCCGTCTACTCCCGAACTGACCGGATCAATATCACGGATAATCTGACTGGATGTTATATTCTGATTTAAAAAGTGTTACTTTAATTATTTTGAGCAGTGTATCAGCGACTATATACTCTGTGTGTGTTAAATGTTTATATAGAGTCAATATGGGCTCGTTGGTATGTGTCAATATGTCACAGAATATCTTATGTAATTATCAAATGTATTAATCTCTGTTTTACGGTTGGATTACCACAGCTCAAGGAAGATTGCATGGTTTTCAAAAAGCCTTACATCCTGAGCTATGTTCAACAATAAAAAAAATATGATACGGTATTTTCCTCCTTTTTTATAGATGCAAAAGATGTTTTTTTTTTGTTTTTGTTTTTTTCACTCTGGTGTGCTGTTCTCCATGTTGACGGTCTTTTCGGTTTCTACTTTTTGTTTATGAAAGGAGGAGAGTGTGTATTTTGAAAATGCAGCTCTTTGTACTGAGGAGGTTTGACTTTGTACTTGATTGTGTGAAAGCATTAAATGTGGATGATTTTTATAAACTTGATTGTGTTTGCCTTTGTTTTTTGTTTTTTTTAATCTAACATGTCTGTTTCAAATCATTTAGCTTTTTTTTTTTTTTTTTTTTTTGCACTATTTCAAACCTGTAAAGAGGTAAAGATGTTGCTTTTTGCATATTTTGCATCCCCTCCTGTGTTCTGTGTTGATCAGCTGGGCTTCCGATGCGTTGATGTGGCTTGCCAGGACTTTAGTGAGCTGGTTGGTCAATTTAAAGGAATTGGGTCGCACAAAGCAGAGATTGTTCATCATAACCCACTTTTAAGCGAAGTCTCCGGTCAAAGCCTGTCGAGTTGCGTCAGGCTCTCGGATGGATTTCACAATTTATTGATCTACTTTTCCTAGCGTTTTGAAATCGTGTCACACAACGGCCTCCTCTCGTTTTATAACTGGCTGGCTGTAAGCGATTACCGATAAAAATAAAAGTTGTGCAAAACAAAATCAGTCCTGATTTTATTCCGGTGTTTATTCGCCTTTTTTTTTTTCTCTCCTCTTTTTTTTTTGACAACTTGTTTTTGTTTACAGTGGCGGGTGAGAGACGCTGCGGGGATTTTTCCTCGAGTAGCCCGACAGCAGCAATGCTCCTTGGTCAGCACATCTACAGTGAGATCAGTAGCAGTGTTGGCAGCCAGGTGGAGCACCAGAAGTCTGTCAAAGCAGAGCAGTCGTATGACCACACCCTCTACAGCAACATGCTTCTTTACCACGGATGCTAGAGGGACCGGGATGTAGATTCATTTCATTTACGTCTAAGCATTCATCCGCCTTAAAGCCACTGGGTGGTCGTGTTTTTGTTGTTGTTTTTTTTTTCACGTGTTTTGGTAGTAAACAGCAGACTCGTCTGTGGATGAACCAGAAATGTTTAAAAGAAGACTAAAAAGTTTGTTTTGATGTTTAAGAAGAGTCTGTTAAGCCGATGTGTTCGATTCTGTTGCCTATGTTCGTCATCAAACTAAAGGATCTGTGATGAAGCACTGCCAACACTACAGATACGTTTGTTTCAAGTTAATGTTACCTAAACCAGTATAATTCAAGCCAGTGTATATCAGAATTAAAAGTAAGTTTTGCAAACGTTCACGCTTTCTTCCCAAGTTTTTTTTTTTTTTTTTTTTTTGTTCTTGTTTTTAGATTCTTGCACGGTGTTTTTTTTTTCTTTTTTTTTTTTTTCTTTTTTTTTTTTGATTAATTAGGTTTGATCGGTGCAGTCGGATAACAAAAGTAGAGCAGTGGGAGATAAAGAGCCAAAGGATTGTGGGAAGCCTGAGAAAATGGCACAAATTCAAACTAATGGCATAAAACTACAGTCACTAACCTTTGACCTAAACATTTTCTCTAATACTTGTCTGCTTAGTTTTTCTGGTCAACTGGCTTTCTACTGGTAGAAGTCCATTTCCCTTCATGGGATCAAACAATTTCTCATTTTATTTATTTTTTTATTAAATAGAAAAAAAAACGTATTTGAAGCCACACTTTTGGTAGGAAGCCCCTGCAAAGTTGCTGAAGAAAAAAAGACTTTCTGTGAAGATTAACTTGCAAAAAAAACTTATGGATGGATGAAAGCAATTAGCAATTCATATATATATGTGTGTGTGTATATGTTTTCCAGTGTCTAACAGATTTCAGACCACAGCTCACTGCCAAGCATGGTGGCACAGACGTCATGATGTGTGTGTGTGTGTGTGGGGGGGGGGTCTCATACTGTGGTGTTGGGCCTATTTATTGCATACCATGGAATATGGATCAGTTTGAATACAAGAAAAAAATACTTCAAGAGGTCATGTCTCCTTATGAATTGGGAATATTTATTGTCATTATGCAGCCATAATGAAATTTTGCTGTGATGCCTGCTCTGAATACACACAACACAGAGACACAAATCAAAAGCACAGCTGGACTTTTGATTTTGCGTTGCCGGAGAAGACTCAGAAATGCAAAAACACATGAAAGAAGCTAAGTTTAAGGTTAACCTGTACACAGAGGAGAGACTTATGAGAAGGGGGGGAACAAACTGCAATTATTAACAAAATGGCAAATTCACAGATAATGAGATGATGAAAGAAGAGAAACGGTCAATTCACAGAGCAATGTAAAAAAAATAAAGGTGCTATTTGCATGAATGTGCCTGGCGAATGCTGGGTGTTTCAATGAGACCTCAAACATAGTAAGTGAGCGTCTTGCTTCTAGATGAAAAAGATGAATATTATGGGGTGGCCAGCCCAATCCCTGGAACTTGACCCAACAAATGCAGACTGCAGTCTAATCATCCTGGGCTGGAATACCTGTTCACAGGTGCTGGAAAAAGTCTACACAAAGCTGATCTGAAGCAACTCTCAAGTACTGCAGTTATACAACTAAATATCAGTTTAGTGTTTCACAGGAAGGCTTAAACGTTTGGCACTTTTCAGGGCTTTTTTTAACTGCTTAATATCCCTCATTCCTTAAATAGTGTGTGCAGTGTTCCCAATGCATTTGCAGGTATAGACATTAAAGCTGTTAAAGGGTTTTTGGGCTTTTACTGATTTAAAAAAAACCAGACATTTGTAATATTTTAAACACTACTATACATCATAGATATAAGCTAACATACATGGAATGTATGAAAAATAAATGAAGAATTAAAATTAAAAGTGCAAAACAGCAAAGGATATTTAATGATTCTTTGTAAGACGTTACAGCGTGATATTGTTAGGCATATTGCATCATTTATTTAGTAGTTTAATGCTTTTGTATCTGTTCAAACTTGTCAATCCATGACAATCAGAACATCAATGAACCTAATGAAGAGGGAACTTGGGAGATTGGTATTGAATAAGGCTTGATAAAGACAGAAATAATTTGTACATGTAAATGTGTCTTACTGTTACAAACACTTCTGGAAGAGAATATAAATTCTAATTGTCACTTTCCTGAGGACCAAAATTCTGTGAAGAGCTAAAACAACAAAGAAAAAATGCTCAATTAATTTTACAATATGAAAGCAGAGGTCATAATATCCCCCAATAAATAGATTGACTTGCACTGTACGCCTCTTATTTGTATATATATCTATATAAAGAGAGAGAGATAGATAGATATAGATCTATAGACATATATACCCAGCGGCACAATAATCTATATTTATGTGGTGCTGGCCTGCTCAAACTGCATTTCTGAATCATACGTGAAACACCAGATAATCAATAGGTTCACGTGTGAGGACACGCCACACCTGCCAGTGGGAACGACCTTCATCATCACTGCGCTACACTGACGTCACGTCTATTTGGCCACGCCTCCCGGCTGCCGACGGTCTTGACCATAAACGGGGGAGCTGTTATGTAGAATGTTAAAATAACATCGGATGAAATTCATACATCTAGTCGAAAACCCGTATTATTAATATACAAATGCATATTTTTAATTACATTTAATGTTAACTTACATCCGGAGGTTGCAAACCTTTAACTAGTTTACACTCTGTGACTGCCCTCCCCCTAAATGGGTGGTATGGCCCTTTAAGGCTATCTGGGCTAAGCGGGGAGTCGGGTTAACTGGGGAACGACGTAAAACGTCGGCCGCGGTGTGAAAGGCTGCACTGCCTTCCTGTAAAAAAAGAAAAAAAAAAAGAACTAACCACGAAGTACAATATATAATTTTTGGTTTACACAAAGGTGCCCGTCAGCATAGTTGAGCTGTCAGTAAGGGCCTCAGCAGCCAAGACATGTCCACCCCGGCCAGACGAAGACTTATGAGAGATTTTAAACGGTGAGTTCACGGTCTGGAATTGTGCCGACACCGCTGGGTTAGCCGTTTTGTCAAAACAGCTAACGCTAGCCTAGCTTACGTCAGCTGGTTAAAGGCTCGCGACGCCTTTTTATTTATTTATTTACAATAAACGAGACAGTTCAGTTCCACTGCGGGTTGCACTTTAGAAGAAGACAGTTTTTGTTTGAAAGCCTTGGACCGGGCAGGGCGGCGGTGCTGTTAAAGGTTTAGTAGCGAGAAATGCCGGGCGAGCGACCAGCGGTAGTTGCTAGCAGGTTAGCCGACTTGATTCGCTGGTACAGTTAGGAGCTGCTGGCTAACCTTTAACTAGCCACCGTTTAAATGTCCGACAGGAGTAACGTTAGGTCAAACCTGCCCTTTTCCTGATAATAACCATTAAAAAGCACAGCCGCTGACAAGCTCGTCTATTTCGTAGAAGTCTCGTGACAATTTATTAATTGGGGTTTTATTAATTAATAATGGCCATGTTTACCCCGATATTAAGCAGGTTTAGCACCGTTAAAAGTGGCGCCGCAGTCCGTATTTTCTCCTGAATATTGACTTTAAATCACGGACAAAGTGGCGAACTAGCCGCGTCTGCGTTGTGTGAAGGGAGATACCTTCAGAGTTGTTGTTCTGACTGCACAGGAACATTTTGTCCACAAAAAACAAAGTTGTTTCTATATTCTAAGAAACCCTCACCGCGTCCTGTGGCATATCTCCAATTAGTCTGTCCATCTAGGAGTTCTTCGGCCGGATTTAAGCTCTCTACAAACTTTTAAGGGAACATAATGGGGAGTCGTTTTAAAAGTTGTACGTTAAAACAGAATACTGTCATTTTGGAGGAGACTTTACATTAAATTGAAACTCGTAAAAAGATCTCACCCAAAATTCACACGCCGGATTACAAAAGCATTTTAGCTTTTGGCTTAAAACGTCATTCAAAAGATCTGTTCTGCCTTTTCAGCGGTGATAGGCCTGTAATTTACCTGCAAAAAGGTCACATCTGTTACTGTACAAATACATTATTATGGTTTAAAATACTGAGAGTAGTATGCCTTAAAACTATGAGGCGTTCTGCTCCGTGTTTATCAGCGAAAGCTATTCCCAGATTTGGACAGAAACCGGGCCTTCCCGGGGTTAATTGAGCATGCCAGTAAATGCAGGTACAGTAATCGCAGTGAAGGGAACGGAAACGAAAACAGCAGCCGCAGTCTCCCTGATAGTGTCATACACACTTTTAGGGCTTCTTTTTTAATCCTGGGACAGAATATTTCAAGTTTTGGCTAAGTCTGGTCAGCAGTCTTTGGGCAGATGTTCCCAGGTGTTGTAAGGAGGGTGGGTTGAGGGATAGTCTCTAGTTAAGTGTGATGGTATTAGGTGAAGTCTAGTTATTTGAAGATGTAACTTTCCACATTTTCTTTTAAAGCAGATACATATTTGAGCAGTAATTATGGAACTGAGTCAGCCATGCTTACAGTTTTTGTCAAAATAAAAAGGTGCAATTGCATTTTCCAGAAATATTCTGGGGTCGTTATTAGGGTTAAATTTGACTGACTTGAAGGAAATTCACATTTTCTTCATAAACTTTCTGATCTTGTTTCTTGATGTGTGGATTGAAGAACTGAGGTCCAACAATAACCTTCTTCTTTTTTTTTGGTTTGGAAAAGGCTACAAGAAGATCCTCCAGCTGGTGTCAGTGGAGCCCCTTCTGAAAACAACATCATGGTGTGGAATGCAGTCATTTTTGGGTAAGGGTGTGAAACGTGTTTATCTACAGCATGTATTTATCAAGTGTTGGGGGGGAAATAAGCCCAATAAAATATATATTTGTTTTAATTTTACAGCCCTGAAGGAACTCCCTTTGAGGATGGTAAGTATCTGAATTTATTTTGAGTTAAGAATGAATTTCAGAGTTTAATGGGGAGAAGGAAAAAAAACTTGAAATCCAATCCTAGATTTTATTTTTCATTTTTAACAGAAATTGCTGGATTGTCTTTCCTTTTGCAGATCTTTCAAAAAGTGATACTTGAATTTAGTTTTTTACTGAAATTATTATAGTTCATGTTGTATTCAGGTTTTATTCTATCTGAGGAAACCTTTTTATTTTTTTAATATTATGTTGGGGTTACAAGAGGTCACAAATGGTGTTAATCTGCTTCCTTCATCCCTCTGATACAAATCTTAAAATCTTTTTCCCTTTTTTTCGCCTCAGGTACATTTAAACTCATAGTAGAATTTACAGAAGAATATCCCAACAAACCCCCCACAGTGCGATTTGTCTCCAAGATGTTTCATCCAAATGGTAGGAGTAACTAGAGGTCATATTTATCAGCGTCGGCCGTGTGCCGCGGTGTTTCATGCTGTCTTTGTCTCCAGTCTATGCAGACGGCAGTATATGTCTAGACATTCTTCAGAACCGATGGAGTCCCACTTACGACGTGTCCTCGATTCTCACTTCCATCCAGGTGAGAGATGTCCACAGACCAGAGCCAAGGAATAGATTTAATCTTTTTACCATCGTTCCTCAGGGGATAGACAAAGATGCTGGCTACAGACGGAGTGTGTAAATTTGATTTTATCAAACTCAGCAAAAAAAAATAAATGAGGTAGGCCTTAAAGCAGGGTGTCTGGTTTCTACGTTACAACCAGACTGTCTTTATACGTTTCAAATTGTATTTAGCTGCATTTTAAATTTGCAGGATATTTAACACTTGGTTCTACCGGTGACTTAAAATTTTTATTATTTATTTATTTATTTATTTTAAATGTTGTCTTTACACCATAACGTAAGTCTGGGCCCCTTTGATGAGCAAACGGCCTCGTCAGGAGTATATCTGAGGACGCCTAGCTGTCTCCTTAAACCTTTGAACTAATTTGCCTCCTGAAACTGATTTATTGTATGTTTAAGCAATTAAATTACAGATTAAAAATACTTAATCATAGGAAAGTGTAGTAGTTTATATCTAACCTCATTGACACTATATATTGTAAAAATAGATAGAAATTGGGTAACCTAAGTACTAAATCACTTGGAGTCACATCCCATGGCTTTTATTAACACATAAGTTAATAAAATCATAGTTAACTTGTTATAAAATAAATTAAACATGTCCTTATTGTAAAGGCCTTAAAAATCTCTTGGTCCTAAATTAAAGTTGCTGAAACTTACAGACGCAATGTAGTTCCTTTAAAAAAACAGAAAGCTGTGAATGAGAAAAATCTCAAAAACCTTCTGAAAATGAAATGAACATTTATTGAATATTATCAGTCAACTAGCATATAGACGGCATTCAGACTCATTTGATGTTCTTAGTGCCAGAATGACTTGCTAACATCATCATTTGGCAGATGAAACCACCCATGGTTTAATTTCCTGTTCCAATAAAACTGTTGCTTTTAATAAATGTCATTAAGAACATAATAATGTGTGGAGTTTTTAAATACATGAGTCAAAAAGATCATTTCAGACTAAAACATTGTTAATTTTTTTTTCTCCCCCTGCCAGTCCCTGCTCGATGAACCAAACCCCAACAGTCCGGCCAACAGCCAAGCGGCCCAGCTGTACCAGGAGAACAAGCGGGAGTACGAGAAGCGCGTGTCTGCTATAGTCGAACAAAGCTGGAGGGACAGCTGACCTGACAATCCCCACCGCTGAGCGCCTCATCTTCAAGCTGTGTGCTGCAAGTTTTAGTGGAGTAACTGAATTTTTAAACATTTTTTGCTCCCATTTATGTTGGTTTTCCTTTTACGCTTTTATGCACTTTACCCTCAACTCTCCCGACAAAAGAGTTTTTCGTTTTTCTTTCGGCCCAGTGAGAGGTTCTTTTTATCTGGTTGCCTCTTTTTCTAGTCAACCAGGGGGAAATGTGCTTCGTCAGTATGGGCCGTTAAGCAAAAAAAAAAACAGGAAAAAAAAAAAAATCTGGTGTGTTGTTACTTGCTTTAATGACGTCTACCGGGGTGCATCATTTAAGTCATGGAGTCCTTTCTGTTGTGCACCTGATTCGTTTAGTCAGTTTTCACGATGCAGTGGAATAATGAGCAGCCTGAGCATCACCTGCTACAGCTAAATGCAACATCTCTACACCGCGTCCTTTGCTGTGTTGTGAGCCGTTAACGTGCATGACCGTGTATTCACAATCCTGTTGAGTTCTCGTGTATATAAAGAAACCTGCAACTGAAATGATGTACAGATTTTGCACTGGTTGTCCCTCATGTCACTTTTTCCAGTTCTTGTAAATAAACAGTCATCCTTAAACGGAATATGTCTTTTATTTTATTTTATTTAAAACTCCAAATGACATTTACGCAGATTTCTGACAAACTAAATGTCTAAACTGATATGCTTTTTATCATCAGGTGTTTCGATGCTGGGGTTTAATTTCAGGTTTCTGAAGGTGGAAAACTGGCGTAGCCACAATCTAACACTATGAGAAGGAATGAAAATTTTAATTCAGTTTAGATTTTAAAGATGCAAGACTCCCATGGCTGCTTTGGCCTTTACTGAGAATTCTGGGTTTTTTTTGGTTTTTTTTGCACATCTCTAACTTCCACAAACACTTGAAGTGCTTCATGTTCAAGCTGCACACTTATCTAGTGAAACATACTGTAGTTTTACAGTAAGTTGTGTAAATCTGCAGCTAGTTTTCCTGGAGTTCTTCTCAGTTCTTTAACAAGAAACGCTTTCTGTATCACACGTACATGTGCAACTAAAAATGGCAGAAAAACTATAAGCCGCCGTTCAGACCGTCACGTTGAGATATAAGGAGCCGTAAACCTTAAAGGAAAAACGGGGAGCATTGATCAGATGCTGCCAAGAGGCTTGTGGTAACTCTGGCGGAGCTGCAGAAATCCACAGCTCAGGTGGGAGACTGTCAACAGGACGACTCATTCTTTCCCTTTTATCTCTTCTTTCACCTCTTCTCTTTTTTTTCTCTTCTTGTTCACAGGACGACTCCTGGTCGTACGCTCCACAAATGCCGTCTTTCTGAGAAAGCAAGTCAGAAGTCCCATTTAAAATTTGCCACAAGCCATGCAGGAGATGCAACATAAAGATGCTTTGTTCAGATGACACCAAGAATGAGTTAATGGCCGACATGCAAAGCATAAACGGCACATAACTGCATAGTGTCCCCACAGAGAGAAACCTAGAGATGCTGGAAGGAAGCTGGATTCAGCCTAACAGAGGCTGACGCCGGAGAGTGAATAAAAGGTGACACTAAACCTGAGCTACAATGCATTGTATTCATGTATTCATGTTAGAATGGCCTAGTCAAAGTCCAGGGGTCCGTTCTTCGTACGTCGCTAACTCAGTTAGCTGGATTTGATTGACGATTTGGCATGACCTTGGATCGTTTGGTTCTTCGAAACGCATCCTGGACTTGCTGTCATAGCAGCATGTGCGCTAGCTTGAACCTGCTCGCTCTCAGGCTTATTTCATGTATACAGGATTAGATCGCAGCTTTAGAAGTGGTGAAGATAGGGAAGTCTGTCCAGCCAGTGCACTTGGACCACCTAGTGGCAGAGGACGGGACAGAATTGTGGAACACCATTTTTTAATGTTTAATAAAAGACGAAACAAATAATGCTTAGTTCCTGTCATTTTATTTAAACAATTATTTATGAAGACAGCAAGTCATCTTTGTCTGCAATAAGAGATAATTATGTAAAGTCAGCAATACTACTGTCAAATGGTGTATTAGAACTTACTCTGAAGGTCCTTTTGAAGCAACTTGATCTCTGGTGCAATGTTTCTATTTTTCACGTTTTGGAGTTCAATTTCTCCTCTTAATTTGTGTTTTTTCAGGTCAAAATAAAACATTTTTTTGTTGAAGAAGCCGTTTATAAGGGGAACGGATGGCACCCTGTGTCATTTTGTGAAAAAAAAAGAAAGGGTGAAACATGCCTTGTGCAACAAAAGTAAAAATAACCAGTTTTTTTCAGGCTTTTTCTTGGTGGCTGTTATAAACAGACAAACATCATTTACCAGTGGCTTTTAAAAAAGAGGAAGAAGTTGCTTTTTAAAATAAAAGTATAATAATTAAAGGCTACCATTTTGTAGAATATTCTTGTATTTCACTTTTACTTGTCCCCATGTTCTAGTGGGTCCCGTGGAGGCTCTGACATAAAAGAACAAAATAAATATGAAATTATTAAAATGCAAAAATTCATACTGTAGAAAGTGATAGAAACATCTACCATGGACAGTATTTACGCATTTAATTTGTCTATTTTTTTGCCATGCCCTCTCTCCTGGCTTTAAGCAGACTTTGAAGGTGTTCCCTGTCGTTTTAATTAATGACTCAAATTCAGGCATAACCTTCCATTAAAAGCTCTTGTTCTGCTTGGAGAAAAACTGTGGGCTGTTCTTTGACCATGCTGACCAGCCAATAGCAGCGCTGCTGATCATTGTTTCTACTATCGATACATTTCCTCTTTTAAACAAACGCATGAACGTGCAGTTGTCTCAGATAACTCAATCCAGCCATACTAATCATAAACAACAGGTGTGTTCGAAGAACCCAATTAGCCAGATCAGGATTAGCCGGATGAAATCATCTTGGATGTCTCATTTGATCTCGGATGTTTTAAGCAACGTACGAAGAAGGGACCCCAGGCCTAGATCCAATAGGGAATCCATGGCAAGGCTTGAAAATGGATGCTACCCATAGAGACTGAGCTATTTTGGAAAGGAATGGGCAGATTTCAGTCTCCAGATGTGCACAGGTGTTAGAGACAGAAGCCAAGAGACCGTCAGCTCTAACTGGAGCTGCAGTCGGTCCTGCTGAGTGTGGACTCTACACTGAAGTCTGTGGGCCGCCGGACTGGATGGGGCCCAGATGTTTGCTTAGCCATCAGTAAATCCTAGCTGCTTTACTGACCTGATTGATTTTAACTGGTTAAACTTTGACTTACAGCACACTGGACTAACAGACCAAGCTCTCCCAGGCAGCAGTTACACAAGACGCCAAAAGTCAGTTTAGAAATGTTTTATTAGGGTAGATGAGCAGCTATAAGGCTGCGTGTGTGATGCAGACAAAAGGAGCCGCCAGTGCAGAGCAGATCTTTTAAAACATGCACATGGACCCGCTCTTTACTTCCTGTTAATGTTCGGACAAATACTAGAAGCCAGGTGGAGGTGTATGGTGCATTTAAAAACAAGCTTATTTTTTTTTTAAAACGATCCATCTTTCTCACCAGTACAATACGTCATAACAGTGTTAAATGAGAACAAAGGCAGAACATTGCTGTTTTTATTCACTGTTCATTGGGCCAGGCGGAGCGAGCTATCTGTTATAAGCCCTCTCCTTCTTGGCCCTCTCCAGGGCCTTGTCCATGGTCTTTTCATTCTCCCCCCGGCACTTGGGGCAGTACCACTTGCCTTTGGGCTTGTGATGGAGCCCGACGCAGGAGAAGTGAAACCACTCGATTGGACATTCGTCGTTGTCGCAGCCGATCATCTCTCCGTAGGAAACCTGCTCACACAGGCAGTACGTCGGCTCGTCTGGATCTATGGGCAGGTCGGGCGGCGACACTTCCCTCTCAGACTTCCCTTTGGATCGCTTCTTCTTCTTAGAAGACATTTTGGCCCTCTTCTCCCGAGAAGCGCCCGCTTCCTCGGAATGGTCCAGACCGCCGTAGCTTTCCCGGTTCTCTCCGTTCTTCTGACGCCTCGAGCGCTTCCCGCCGGCTTTGTCGCCGCCCAGGGAACCCGGGGTGACCTCGTCTCGTTTCTTGTCGTGGTGGCCGGATTTGCCCGGAGTGACCGTCGCCGAAAGGGACGACATCAGGGAGACGGACGCGGGGCTCAGGGGCGTCGCCGTAGTAACGTGGCTTTCTTGGACTTCTTGAGAGGAGAGGAGAAGCTCAGAGTGCCAGTCTATCTGTCGGGTTCGGTTCTCCACCAGCTCCACCTGAAACAAAGAGCATGGTCAAAGCGTTTGGTGAACCTGATGCCGAACGCAAACCGTTCAGCGGCGTGCCGGTTCTCTGCGGGTCATGGAGGAACAATCAATTAACCGCAGGTGGTTTCGTTTTTACACCAGCACCAACCTACTATTTCAGTGCTAACATTTAACTGTGAGCAAAATGCCCTGAAGAATGTCACATTAGAAAAGAGTAGCAAAGTTTTGACTTTTAATCCTGTTTATAGAATAAAAAAAATGAGGGCTTTGTTTGACATCTAAGCCAGACCCAGTTTTAGAACCACTGGCTCTGATCTAAGACAGTCTGGGTGATAAGAAAGCAGCAAAATGCTACGGCGTTATCTCACTCAGGAAATGCGTCATTTTTTTTTTTGCTTTGATTTTTTTTTTTTTCATTTTCCCTAAATAAACATGATTACATGCTAAAGTGTTGAATTAAGAGAAAAAATAGAGAAAAACTCAAAGTCCAAACCAATCAATGAGCTTTACCAAGATTCAGACACAATGGAACAATTCAAACGTTGAGAAAGGATGAAATTTCTATCCATCCACCCATCCAGAAAATTAATTCTGTATATTTATGTTTTTACATAACAGAATTATGAATAAAGTACTGAAAATTCATTTTCTCCTTTGATACTTATCTACTCCTGGAAGATGATAAAAGCAAATTAGAGCCTTCTCCAGACTCTGGGGGAACTCTGATTTTAAAATGTTATATTTTTCCAGTTTAAATTCTTTATACCGTATTGTTTGGACCATAAAGCGTGCACTAAATATTCTTCCCAAGTGTGTAATATCACTCCGCCCCTCCAGGTACACAGCTCTCATCCCCCCGACAGAGATGATAGCTCTCTCTGTCGGGGGGGACAGAGTGTAATAATAATTAAAACCGCAAGCGGTGATGAGCGGCCCTCGCAGCAAAGCGCCGCTCTGGCCTATTGGCCACCGCTGGGATTTGCGCACCGCCGGCCGCCCGCCACCGCAGATGCTGTCACGCATTTTGCCCGCCCGTCCACTGGGCGATTCACACGAACGTGTTCGGCAGCGCTCCCCCACGACTCACAAAAAATCTGGTGCAGATCGCTCGATGCAGCGAGGAGATACAGCCGTTGAATAATGAAAATGCATTTGGCCACCGGACCGGACTAAATCGTTCGGCGGGCCGAATTCGGCTTACTTGCTATTTCATGTGTCTAAGGGTTTTGTTTCTTGCATTAAGACAGCTTTTATGAAAGTTTAACATCTAAATTGGTGGATACACACCCAAAAGTAATGTAAAAGTAACACTTTAGCAATTGGACTATTGCCAAAGGAACACTTTAGCAATATCGCGGGGGTAGCAGCTTTATAAAGGAGGCCCAGACATTCCTCTCCCCAGCCACTTGGGCCAGCTTCTCTGGGGGAATCCCAAGGCGTTCCCAGGCCAGCCGAGAGACATAGTACCTCCAGCGTGTCCTGGGTCTTCCCCTGGGCCTCCTCCCGGTGGGACGTGCCCAGAACACCTCACCAGGGAGGCATCCAGGAGGCATCCTAACCAGATGCACAAGCCACCTCAACTGGCTCCTCTCAACATGAAGAAGCAGTGGCTCTACTCTGAGTCCTCCCCAGATGACTGAGCTCCTCACCTTATCTCTAAGGGAGAGCTCACACACACTATGGAGAAAACTCATTTCGGGATGTTGTATCCGGGATCTCGTTCTTTCGACCCAAAGCTCGTGACCATAGATGAGGGTAGGAACGTAGATCGACCGGTAAATCGAGAGCTTCGCCTTTTGGCTCAGCTGTCTCTTCACCACAACGGACCGGTACAGCGCCCGCTTCACAGCAGACGCTGCACCAATCCGCCTGTCGATCTCCCGCTCCATCTTCCCCTCATTCATGAACAAGACCCCAAGATACTTGAACTTCTCCACTAGAAGCTGGCTCTTTGGACTTTCCTTTTTTAAAAAGCTTATAGTTAGAGTGGCTCGTGTTACCCTGAGCTACCTCTATAGTTATGCTGCTATACGTTTAGGCTACTGCAGGACATCAGGATCTATTGTTCTTCAATTTTGAATGACTGTTGTCATTTCAGCTTTTAACTTTTTGATTTTTTTTTTTCTTCATAGTAGGTACACCTGGTCTGGCGTTCTGTTAGCTGTGGCATCATCCAGGGAAGACCCGCTACTACCATCTAATGTAGAACTTCTGTGCTTTTTTGTCTCTCTTGTTGTGTCTCTGCTCTGTCTTCTGTAAACCCCAGTCAGTCGAGGCAGATGACCGTTCATACTGAGCCCGGTTCTGCTGGAGGTTTTTCCTTCCCGTTAATGGGAAGTTTTTTCCCCGCTGTTGCTTCATGCTTGCTCAGTAGGTAGGATTGCTGCAAAGCCATGGACAATGCAGACGACTCTCCCTGTGGCTCTACGCTTCTTCAAGAGAGAATGCTACTTGTCAAGACTTTGATGCAATGAACTGGGTTCCCTTATATAGGAATTTTTTTGACCAATGTGTATAATCTGACCCAATCTGTATAATCTGATTGATTTTGACTTTGGAAAGTGCCTTGAGATGATATATTTCATGAATTGGCGCTATATAAATAACATTGAATTGAATCATCTCTTTAGACCAAGTAAACTATCACATTTTATGAGACAGTTATCTCATTTTAAAGATATAATCATCTGTTATTACTCTTAGCAGGTTAAAGCTCCATAAAAATTTTAGACCAGCTTTTAGTTCCACTCTTTTATTATGCACATCTAGGCTACCTATAAATGTAAAGTATGGCATGCCAAAAAACATTTTCAACAAAAGGCAATTTTAGTAATTGCCTTGCAATTTTATATCTAAGCATCAAAAATTATAATATTTCACCAATTTTCACAGCAAGATGGAAATAACGACTATCCAACATTTTAAGATTTTGTAAAAACTTTTTTCCTTTTTTACCTACCTTTTGAAATTAATATTTGTTTCTACTTCTCCAAAATTATACTTCAAGAAAACTATTGTTCTGTCCTGGGGCCATATGCAGCTAGACAGCTAGGACAAAAGTTCCCCACACAAAGCTTCCTTTTCTTGCGTTGTCTGAATAACCTTTGTTCCCAAATCTGGCTTTAAACATTCTTTTTGTAAAAAGACGAATATTTTCCAAAGCAGAAGCGTGTAGAACAAATTCAACTTCAATATTAGCAGTTTCCCTAGCTTCATCGCTGAAAAGCAGCTTTTACCAGAGCAAAATACGTCAAAGATCTTTTATTTAAGGTGAGAGCACTCACTATCTCACGTAATTCACATAGAGATCTAACAAAGTTGTGATGTCTCACTCTGATTAAATATGAACCCAAAACGTTTCTAACTGTTTTTAGCATGGATTTCCTCTGAGTAATAATTAATTTATATCTTATTTATGTAATGTATTCACGACATGAATTCCTTGCTGTCTTAACAAAAGGCAGAACAACTATAACGTTACTTTCTATAATTATTACAGGTTGTGCTGAGATGTCAAATTCTGGAGAGTGCTTAGACACCCTGACACACAAATATGGATTAACTTCATTTCATGTGCACTCGTGAACTTGTTTTAGTTGATTTAGTTTTCTTGATGTACTGTAGAGCGTGATGAGGTCTGTTGTGGTATTGTGTGCACTGGATTGAGGGGACAGTTGGTGTTGTCTGTCAAACCCAATCTTCTTAAGCTGCAAATTCAGTAAAGTTACAAGTTTTCTTGCAACCTCTCATATGGAACTAGTCTAAAAAATAAATAAACTGATAATTAGAAGATCAGTTTGTACATCCACACCAACTCTAGAACCAAAGCCGTATTCAGCTGGAACTTATCCTGACAAAATGTCCCAATTCAGTCAAATAAACTCCAAAAGCTTAGAGGAGATCATTCAGCAGCTAAGTTCCTCCTCATGCTGTCTTGATGCTCTACCTACAGTTTTCCTTAAGAAAGTTTTGCCTGTCATAGCGTCTGATTTGACTCAGATAATAAACACGTCCCTTCTGTCAGGTGTTTTCCCCCCAGTCCCTGAAAACAGCAATTATCAAACCACTGTTAAAAAAGAACAATTTAGACAAACTACTACTCCAGAACTACAGGCCAATCTCAAAGCTCCCATTTATCAGTAAGATTATTGAAAAAGCTGTGTTTCAACAATAAAACACCTTCTTAACAACGACCAGCCACTTTGACGTTTTCCAGTCTGGCTTCCGTGCTCACCACAGTACAGAGACCGCCCTTATCAAGGTGTTTAATGACATCCATATAAATACAGACTGCGGAAAAACCACCATGATGGTTCTGTTGGACCTCAGTGCAGCATTTGATACTGTTGATCACTGCATTCTGTTAGAGCCCCTGGAGAACTGGGTCGGCCTCTGTGGTACATCTCTCCACTGGTTTAAATCCTACTTAAAGGACAGGGACTTTTTTGTATCAGTAGGTAACTTTACATCGAAGATTACAAAAACCACATGTGGGGTTCCCCAAGGGTCCATCCTGGGCCCCTCCTATTCAATATCTACATGCTCCTCTAGCTCAGATCATAAGAAATAACATCAACTACCATAACTATGCAGACGACACACAGTTCTACATCACCATGTCACCAGGTGACTATGAACCAGTTCAAGCACTGAGTAAATGCCTAGAAGAAATCAATACGTGGATGTGCCAAAATTTTCTTCAGTTGAATAAAAACAAAACAGACGTAATAATTTTTGGACCAATAGAGGAGAGATCAAAGGTTAGCACACAGCTTCAGTCGCTTCAGCTAGGAACCACTGATGAGGCCCGAAATCTGGGAGTAGTAATGGTCTCAGACCTGAACCTCCAAAAGCATCTAAAGACAGTTACAAGGTCAGCTTTCTATCACCTGAAAAACATTTCCAGGTATAAAGGACTAATGTCTCAGCAGGATCTGGAAAAACTAATCCATGCATTTATAATTAGTAGAATTGATTACTGCAACGGTGTTTTTACAGGTCTGCCTAAAAAGTGGATCAGACAGCTGCAGCTGATCCAGAACGCTGTTGCCCACGTCCTCACTAAGACTAAGAAAGTAGAGCACATCACCCCAGTTCTAAAGTCCTTCCATGGCTCCCTGTATATCAAAGAATAGACTTTAAAAACTTCTGTTCGTCTATAAATCCCTGAATGGCTTAGCACCTAAATACATCAGACTTGTTATCCGTGTATCAACCATCCAGACCATTAAGGTCTTCTGGCTCTAGCCTACTCTGCATACCTAGAACCAGAACTAAACAAGGAGAAGCAGCATTTAGTTCTTATGCTCCACTGATCTGGAACAAACTTCCAGAAAATTGTAAAGGTGCGGAAAGCCTGAGTTCCTTTAAATCAAGATTAAAAACACATTTGTTTAGGATTGCCTTCAACTGTTCTAGTTAACTGAATCACCACTTTTTTGTTCTTTTTTCTATCTACATTTTATTCCTACTTGCTTTTATTCTGTTTTATGTTGCTATATTTTAATCATGTAAAGCACTTTGCATTGTCTTTGTACTGAATTGTGCTATATAAATAAATTTGCCTTGCCTTGCCTTACTGAACAAGACAACTTGGTTTGTGGTTTATTTGTGGTCTCTTGCTGCCACCTGGTGGACAGGTTTGAGCAAATAATGCTGTCAAAAGATTAAAAATATATGGTTTGATGTGACTTCCCCACGCCACCACGCCGCCCTGCTCCATGGAATCCACTTGGGGCTGGAATCCACAACACACCAATATGTCTTCTGTCTCTTGACACAGTTTCATGTTGATTAGCTCAGAGGGGTAACATAGCGACCGCTTACAACAAAACATGACACTTCCTGTTGTCAGGGGGCGTGGCCTAAGCAATGTCATCATTTGACCATTGGATATTGTAGGAGACCCGATGATGATCAATCACAGAAAGTTTGGTGCCTCTGTGTGTGTCTGTGTAGGAGATATAACAGTTTTATTTTTTGTGGCGAGTAGGTGAACTTTGACCCCTGCTAACGCCCCTTCAACATGCTCAAAAACTCACCGTTTTGATAACTTTTAATTGGGCATGCCTTATGATCAGACTGACCGAGTTTCAGGCCGCTCGCTAAAAATCCTTAGGAGGAGTTCGATCAAATACCAATGCTGTAAATGTCAAAAATGGGGTCAAAATACGACCTTCAATCTAAAATGGCCAACTTCCTGTGATACTTGCACTATGACATCAATTGTAAATTCTGAGCGTCGTGGTGAGTTCTACAACTGTACCAAATTTCATGTCTCTATGATGAAGTAAGTGAATAGCAAAGGGTCCTTTGAAAATTGCTAGGTGGCGCCGTTGAGGCATTTTTCTTTTGATTTTTGTGACGACCTTAAAATACAAAATTTTTAAACAGTCTTCTTGCATCTGCCAAGTTTGGTGAGTTTTTGAGTATGATAAAGCCCCCAAAAAGGCCCCTCTTTAGGGGGGCAGAATAAAAATAATAATAATAATAATAAGAAACAACACAGAAACAATAGGCCTTCGCAGCGCTTCGCTGCTCGGGCCTAATAATAATAATAATAACAACAACAATTGAACTTTATTGATCTCACAATGGAGAAATTCACTTCTGCATCTTAACCCATCCCCTTGGGGAGCAGTGGGCTGCCACTGTGGGAGCAATCGGGGGTTAAGGGTCTTGCTCAGGGACCCAGAGTGCAGGCGCTGGGGATCAAACCGGGTACTTACAACCTTCTCAGACCACAAGCGCACTGCTCTAACCACTAGGCCAACACCTCCCCAGGCAGTGTAGGTGGACTACACTGCCTTGTTTCTAACATAAGGCCAAATTAAACTTTTATATTGAATTAAATTACTTGGTTTATTGTTGCTAGCGCGTACTCCGGGCGCGGGCTGCCTTACATGAATGCTCTTCTAGTTTAGACATTACAGTCAGGCAGTCTCTTAGACAGCTCAGGCTCCAGGGGCTGTAAGGTTTTCGTTGCTAATGAAAGTCGTACTTACACATTTTAACAGATTTATGAGCGCATTTTACCACATAAAATCAGCCAATAAGCACAACAGTAATAATTTATAAAGGTACACCGGATGCACCACCAATTTTTGAGAAAACGTATGTGCACCTTCTAGTCCAAAAATTACGGTACCTTTCAGTTTCCTCTTTTCCTATCAAAATGTTTGTATTAGAGAAAGTTTCCACCAATTGTTTCTTATCTGCATGTATATGCATTATTTATGGAACATAAAGCCTGAAAGGGAAAACATTTTAACTTTCAATGCTGCAAACATGTTTCTGAAAGAAAACTTTTCTTTTTTTTAAAAAAATTGAAGATTAAATTGAAGACTTTAAATATAAAATTAAGAAAAATGACTTAAGTTCCACCTTTTATGTACAGTCAATGTGTAAAAACTCTGGTTCTTTGATCTATTTTAGAAGAAGGAATACAGAGATATAAAACCCCCATCCCCATGTTCTCCGAGTACATTGGCCCCATACTGACCCCCAGGCCTCGCTGTCCTTATCAGCTGCACACGGTCGCGTTTGGGGATTTTCCACTGCAGAGCTGCAGATCTTTGAACATACCATTTGGCCGGCAATCTGGATCTTTTCGTCTCCAAGCTCCTGACTGCGGATCAGCGCCCTCTGGATGGAGAGCTGAAGCTTGCGCCTCTGAAGCAAGTCTAGTTCCCTGCGATACCGCTCGTATGCGTCGTCGAGCTCCTTGAGTGCGTCTGCACGGAAAGAATCAAGTATGAAAATTAAATCCCTAGTTACTCATCCTTAAAGAGCATTGTCTCGTCTGTCTTCTGTGTTTCCTGCAATTTAGCTGTTTATTTCTCACTAAGAAAGCTTGAGAAAGTGGGCTCTATGATTGTTGACCATTCCTCTAAAACGTTACAGACTATCTGTTTTTATGGGTGAGCTCAAGCTGAAATGGATCGATTTACAGAGATGCGTAAAAACCCAGCCCGGGTTGAGGTTCTGCACCTTGATACTTTGCATCGATTTCCCTCATAAGGGACACGCTCCTCTGCAAGTCGAAGGGTAGCGACTCCACTAGGTCCAGGTACTCCTCAACATAATTCACCACCACATGGCTGGGGTCACCACTGGCCGGGTTCAACATTGCGGCTCCTTTTTCGCCCCCACGACACTCCAAGTCCTGCAGAGAGCAAACTAGTATTACTGAACAACTCGCTGGAAATGTAGCGCTGCATGCAACAACAATATATATATATATATATATATATATATATATATATATATATATATATATATATATATATATATATATATATATATATATATATATATATATATAAAAATGGGACCTTCAGCTAGGGCTGAATATAGGGACTATATTGTTTATATTGAAGACGGTCTATATCCTGTTATACCTTTGTGTTCCAGTAGGTATTTTCTGGATGCATTCCCAAAGCGGAGCGTTGCGTCGTGCGGCTTGAAAGGGGCCGTTCGACAAGCTAATAAAAGCTAGCGCTAGCTAATGTGGTTCAGGAGGTTTATAGATGCGCTGAAGTGCGTTCAGGAGCTTTATTGACTTTTCTATGTTGCTCTCAAACATGCGCATTGAACAGACCATTATGCTCATAAAAAAAAAATGAGCATGACAGTCTAATTTTAGCGTAACTTTGACTTCTCCTTTTCACGCTGTATACTGTAATAATGACGGTTACACACTTCTTTCAGTGTTCCTCTCCTAGACAAACCCACTAAACTGAGTTACTGCCATCAACTCTCGCTCCGTCTTTCCTTTCCTACAGAAAGTACTCCTAGGCCAGCACATCTTTTGTTTTTTGTGTGCGGTAGATGCTTCTGTGAACGGGGAGTTGTTCCTCTCCACTGTCACCACATGCTTGCTCTGGAAGAGGAACTGTTGAAAAGTCAACCACTGTCTGGGCTTCCTTAGATGCATACATTTTTTACCAACTTGCCTCATGTAATCACAATTAAAATTGTCTACATGACTGAATGGACATTTTATTTTTTAATCAGACTTTTGAAGTTCATATTTTCTGTTTAGATTTTTTTGCTTTTATTGTATAATGTGATTTATGTCTGAGTCTGTGCATTTGTTTTTATTTTGACCCTGTTTACTGTACAGCACCTTGGTCCTCGGGAAATTTTAAAGTGCTTTACAAATAAAGTTGGACTGGACTAATTCATATTTCTATATAGCCACGTATGAGTGGAACCTATTTTACTTGTAAAGACCCTTTAATAACAGTTTGAATATTTGTGCAAACGGTTATTGGGTTATCGCAACAGCAAACAGGCTCAAGTCTCTCAGATTTAAGCCTGTTTGCTGTTAATTGGCCCCGATGTGTACTTTCTTATAGATCAAGGCTGCACATTAGATTGTAAATTCATTGTTGCGCTGCATGGAATATCAATATTTCAAAGACTCAATTAAATATAAATTATTTAGCATTTCAGCTCTACATTGATAATGTACTTGGTGGCACTTCTGTAATTTAGCATAAACATATTAGGCCATTTAGAGACCGCTTGTTGCGTATGCTTGCAATGAACTTAAGGCAGAAAGAAGCTAACACTGTCGACTTAACATTTGAATATTTATTGCATATAAACTTATTTATCACTACACTCACCAACATCATTGCATATTGAACGTATTCCTGTTTCTCAGCCCCTATAATAGATGTTTTACCTACTGTTTTCGATAGAAAATAACTAAATAAAATAAAAATAAAACGTATGAGCCGCGCTTTTCACTGCCAAGACGGGAAACAAACAACTACAATAGTCGTGTAGCAAAAGTTCTCGTAAACTCTCGCGTTGTCTCGCCATGAACCACAAACAGACGCGTTACCACGAAACGAGCCTGAGATTTGGTCGGAGGTCTTGTTGTGCGAAACGGTGACCGAGCCAAAAGGTCTCCCACGAAAAGTAGCCCTCAAACCTCTCGACTCTCTCAGTAATTTGGAACCCGGCTTCAACAGCGTGAAATCAGGAATAATTTTAAATTGAATCGTTAGCTAGCTTAAAAAAGCTCGCATGTAGCGCTAAAGCTTTTATAATTATAACTATAGACATGAACGTTAACCTAAAATCTTACACATCGCGTTGAATTAGATAACCTAAATGTGGGTAGCTTGACATGTTTCACCCGCTGTTACTTAAATAAGCCAAGTAAATGAGAAATATTAATGCAGCCACTTTAAATTTAGTTGTTTTTTTATTCTGGTGCAACTCTCAGCTAAGTTAGCATGCTAGCTTAAACCGTTAAGCGAAACGTGGCACAAACACGGACAAAAACAAAGCCCGCAGCTCAAGGCGCGTCGCTTGTAAACACGGCGCAGAAAAGCTCACCTGGATGCGCTTAGTTCTCCTCCGGTAGCCTCGTTTCCTCGACGCTAACGTCAGGTTATTATGTGTAACTACAGAGGAGAGCCGAGCAGAGGCGCGTCCCTCCTTGAAAAACCCAACGACCCCGAATAGTTTGGGAGGTGCGCATGCGCAACCTTTCCTGTCACCAGACAGAGGGGATGGATGGTTGTAGGTTGCAGTTTCCAGTCCCGCTGCATTTCACGCCACCGTAAACGCTCAATAAGAAGCCCCGATCTGCCACTGAAACGCGTTCTCCCCTCAGTGTGATGCAACGTGCATTGGATAATATGCTTGATTATCTTTTGGCTCCTTTGCACTGTCACGATGTGCCGTGTTACTGTGTAAAAACGCCCCATCTATAGGTCAGATTGATGCCAGTTGAAAATATTTTTTTAAGTCGTGAGAAATTACCAAAAATATTCAAGGTTATTTTTTTATGACATTGTGAAATGTGAGTTTTTATTATTGCTGGAAAAACTACAGCCATGGTTTAAACACTGCTAAATACTAACAGAACTACAACATTATCCTACCCCTTTGTTCTTTTAAACTATCACAAGCAAACCTGGCCTTCACTAAATTAAAATTTAAAACCTGTTTTACTTTATGACCACGTGCTATAGAATAAGGATATTTAACTTACTTGAGAGCTTAAGCAAGTTGTTGGTGAAGATTCTCAGTCATCCAGGTCATGAGCAATCCAAAAAAAGGTTAAAAAAACAAAACGACTGAATTTCTATTCTGAATCTGAAGACGTTTTGCTTCCCATCCAGGAAGCTTTCTCAAATGGAGAAGTCCATTTGTTTTATTTTTATTTTTTTTAACCTTTTTTGGATTAATTTAAGCAAGTGAAATGTAACCATCCATTTAAATGTGTTTTTCCGCATGAAATATACACCCCCTGCAACAAACGAGCTTGTAGTAAATACATGTAGCCCCCTGAACAGATTTATATTGTAGGTTTGTGAGAAAATCAATAGTTCTCACTATTGCTCAAAAACAAGGAATTTGTATTTTTGTTACAGTGGCTGAGTTTTCTCAGCAAAAAACACAAATCGTGGTGTAAACAAATGCCACCAGCAGATTTCTTGGAGAGAAAAAAAAAATTGAACTAATGAACAACTGTTCACATTTAACTTACCCAAAATTAAGACCTATTAATAAAAAATTGGATGTATACATTTTGAGGTCCTAAATTAAGATGATAGAATTTGAGACATAAGGCCTTGGGAAAACCCCAGTAAATGTTAATTACATCTTTACAAACATCTTGGTATTATTAGCTGGTACATTGATTTCTGGCTAACATTTGAGCAGGAGTTGGAATATTTTCTAAACATAAGTTTTAAGTTTATTTATAATTATAGCTGAAATTCTCTGGAGACAAAAGCTTCCTTGTTTGATAGTAAAATCAGTTCAAGTCTACTAATATGTGGCTACAGAGCAATAAACACATAGTACCAACCACATTTATTGACACCTCTTGAAAGAATGTATAAAAATAAAAAATACTGACTCGTTTTTTTTATCCATTTTTTTGCAGTAGCTTAATCTCACACTTGTGCAGCCTAAAACCTGTGGATGCCTACCAAGTTGGGATTCCATATTTGTTGTTGACACTCACACTTTTGCAACTGTATAACCTTTACAACCTTACACTTTATGTGTATTAATTCAATTTTGTTAAATATTTAATAATAATATTACTATGAACATGTATTTTAAATACTTTATATCGCCACCCTGTGGCTGTCTCTTGCTAAAACCTGCTGTGACACTAAACACTTAAATCCCCAACCCAAAGTCTAATTTATTATATATATATATATATATATATATATATATATATATATATATATATATATATATATATATATATATATATATATATATATATATATATATATATATATATATAAAGTGACAGGAAAAAAAAAAACAAATAAATAAATCAAACAAGCTCAATAATTACTGATTTTATTTAGCCAACTCAGGCTTCTGTGTAAACTATGAAGAATTTGGCTTCAACATATTTGGTGTGAACATTTTTTTTGCGTTTTTCTATCCAGTGTCAGCAATAAAGTCAGGCGCTTGCTGGATTTTATTCCCGGTTTATTCAAAACAACGTGTGCGTGTAGTGTACATACATCTACCAAACTCCCACCGGCGCTCTTGCGGCCTACCTGAAGAAAGCTCATTATTTTAATATTAAACGTCTACGCCGCTACTAGGCCGGTGACTGTTTCAGCTCTCAAACAGCTTCCTGAAGGCGGGACCGATCTCCTGGATCATGTCTGAGGTGGTGGTGGACCTGCCGTGCCGCTGGAACGCCTGGTTGTTGCACTGTCTGGTGAGCGAACAGGCGCCGAACGCTGCGACCACCGATGGGTTCATACTGAGAGGGGACCAAAGAAAACAAAGAGGGGGGGGGAGGGAGGGAGGGATTAAGAAACACAAAGGCAGGCAGACAACGCTGTAGCTTTTTAGGGGTTAGTGCAGTCATTTTTTTTTTTTGGCCTTAGCTGTGAGATTCTTCGCTATAACCAGCTGTAATGTAGGTCCTGGGTATACGGATAGAAGCGAGTTCTTCACCCTCTGATCAGTCCTGCTGTTGAAGCAGCATGAGCCCAGTGTGCCATGACTCCCATAGATCCAGACAGGAGGTCCCCTTGTCCGCCGCATCTTCTCCCGCTGCCTTCGACGCTGCACGAGTAGACTAAAAGCAACGACCCATAACAGCAGGTTACGGACTGGAGATCTAAAAGCCTCTCTCAGTAACTGAACGGTGAGTCTGGGCGGATGAGGACAAACGCGGAGAGCTGTGTATGGTACCGACCTTTGTTGCCGTCTGAGATGAGATCCTGCTCCCCCTTCAGCACCAAGGTGAGGTTGCCCATAGCGCCGCTGAGCTGCATGACGCTGCGCCTGTGGTCGCTGCCGTTCATGGGCTCATGGTGCTGGAGCATGACAGAACCACGGCTGAATTCAACATGCTGAGAACTCACCCGATAACAGATCTGACACAGGAAAGAAAAACAACAACAACTCACCAGAGCCTCAAACAGCCTGGTGAACTCCATGAAGTTAGGAGTAAGGATGGCCTTCTGGTAACCGTGAATGACAGAGGGTTGCTGTGAAATGAGCCACAATCCGTCCTGTGGAGAACCAAAGCATATTCTTTTGACCTTTCAAACCAAAGCCAGAAGAGCTGCACTTTGGTTTAGACTTACTGCATCGATGACTATAGGGATATCCCTCGCTTTAGACCTCTCAATCACCTCCTGAAAGAAAGAACACGATGCAGATCGGTTTTTAAATGAAATGTTTTTTTTCTCTCCCCACAGAGTTTAAGGATTTTACTGGCTTTAGCAATCAAACCTAACCTCACACTCGCCAGATGGATGTCGTTCTGCCGAGCTCCACACGGCTCCACACATCCATCTGGAATTGCTGCCATTGGGAGCGATTTCAATACCATATAAAATGGACGAGCCAATCAGGATGGATTTTTGTAGATGTGACGTATCAGAGAAGTACTGAGGCTTTAAAGAGACATTGAAGGGAAATAAAAAAAATAAATATGTTCTTGTATGAGCACAAGTACTTTTTTTTAAAAATAATTTCCCTTTAATGTCCCTTTAGGAGCTCCGTAAAGAAGCAACTGTTTGGATTCAGACAACAATGGCGGCTCGCAGCGAGGAAGCAAGCAGTAACATTGATGCTGCTATTTCATCAGTGTTGACCAATCTATGAATATTAATTCTCTAAAAGAACACAAGAGAACGGCTTTGAAATATTTTGTTAGTGGAAACAATGTTTTCACCCTTCTCCCGACCGGGTTTGGCAAGAGCTTGTAGAGCGTCAGTAAAAGATGACGGACAAGTGGTTTATCCAATCATATGCAAGGATTTCTGATAAGGCCCCTCCTTCTGAAATATATCTTCAATGGAGCGATCCTAGATGGATGTGTGGAGCTCTGTGGAACTAAATCCATCTGACGAGAGTCAGGTTAAATCAAACCTGTTGAAACATTTTGTGCAAATAATTGACCGCAGCTTGACAGCTTTGCAGCTGCACAGGTCTCTGTCAGCCTCAGCCGTCCTGAGCAGAGCGACTGCACCCACAGAGTTATTTGCAGCTGTGAACGAGGACAGTTTTCTACCGAATATTTCTTCACAGCTGGACTGGAGCACTTTCCCAGTTATGCCGTTTAAAACCCCGTCTGTTCAGACACACACTGAAGGACCACCCACTGACCGGACGACACTCCTAACCTGGAGTTGTTAACCTGAATGTCTCCCAGTTAAAAAAAAAATAAAAACTGATCCTATGAACCGTACTTTTAAAATCCAAAACTGGTGCTGAGTAATTTAAAATGATTAAACCGCATTCTGAGGGAATGCTATGAAGATTAATTATTTTTTAATCAGAATCACAAAGAGCTTTATTAGGAAGTAGTATCTGACGAGTATGCAGATTTTGCTTTGGTAATAAGCTGTTATACATAGACTACATCACACAACAGGCAAATGTGACCCATGCCTGTCTTTTTGATCGCAGTGTGAACGGCCCAATTCTTTTAAAATCATTTCACACAAAAAATATAAAATCAGATTTGCGCCACTTCCATATGAGGGACTAAATCTGATCTTTTTCAAAGCATCCGCGGTCCCATTTCATCTGTCTTTTCTGTCACTGTCCTGTGCCGATTGTTCCTTACCTTAGACTTGTTAGCATGCGGCCTTAATATTGTCGGCTCCAATTGCTCAAAACATAACACGAAAGAAGTGTTATATAAAACTTTGTACAAAAACAACGAGATCTAGCATTACTTCTGTAAACAATGTGCCGGCATCTGTGTCCTGGTGACGGGGCTTTGTGTTCGTTTGCATGTAAAGCGGCCGGCGGCGATCTGATCACTGGGGACAGATTTCAGTGGTTGGGTGAGTGAATCAATCCCACGTGCCTTGGCTGTTTTCAGTAGGAAGTCGTCTCTGCCCAGACCCGGTCCCACGACGAGGCCATGGAGTCTCGGGAGCCACGTTTCTATTTCTTCCACGGCGTTGGGACTGTCCCTTAACACACGCAAAACAGAGAGACCTGTTACTGGGAACGGACAAATGGAAATAGTAACACTTTTAAAACGGAGTTAAGAACCGAATCACAAACACATGCAGACCGAAAGCAGAGCAAAAAACTAGCCTGTGGGCAGAATGCTACTGTGATAAAAACAACTCATAACTCATTTTGGTTGAATTTCCCTCATTTTCTTGAGACACAAACGCTCGATGGTTCAAAGGGAGGATCATTATGAAGGTGTCATTCCTTCAGGAACACAATGCACTGCAAAAACGGAACTAGAAATAAGTAAAATGTTCTTAAAATCTGTGTATTTGTCCTTGATTTGAGCAGGTAAATAAGATGATTTGCCAATGGAATAAGAATTTTCCACTTAAAATAGGAACAATTCAGCTCAATCATCTTATTTCAAGTGCAGTATGTCTAATTATCTTATTTTAGGGGTCAAAATACACATTCCATTGACAGATAATCTTATTTACCTGCTCAAATCAAGGATAAATACACTAACTTTAAGAACATTTTACTTATTTTTGCAGTGTGTAGCTGATCTGAGCTTGGATTAAATCAACAATAGAACAGGTGCCGGTTAATATTAATGGCCTCTGCTACTAGGAAAGCTCTTGAACTCATCAAACTGAACCGAGCTTTTAGCTAGCGATGACAAGTTACCAGCTTGACGTGAGATCCTTGGCATGATTGGCAGATTTGTACCTGTGGTGCGTCCCGTCACATCATGACAACAACATTGTTCTGGGAACGCATGCAGCTTTAATCACATGTTAGCTTTCCTTTGTCACAGCGATGCCCAGCCAGCGTACTTACAGAACAGGGTGCACTATGAGCTCGGGGCTGTAGGATTTGATCACGGTCGCAGCATCTTTGGTGCAGAACACGTGTGATAAGTCACCCCCCTGCAGGCAATAAAATAAATAAACAAACCCAAAACATAAATGGCTACCTGAAATCTACTCTGGATGTGCAAGATTAGTCCTCAGATCTGCAGCTTACCACTTTCAGTGCAGAGATAGCAGCAAAGTATGGAGCTCCAGTATAACTTAAGGGAGAAAAAAAAAAAAAAGACAGATGACAATATTTAGAACAAATGTTTTCAGCTCTTGGTCAAAGGTGAGGTGTTGGTCCTCGTGTGACGTACTCTTTGCATCCTCCAATGATCCCGATGCGGCCGTCTTGTCCTTTGTGCTTTTTGGACGTCAGCGGAGGAACTATGCTCTTTACCAGTGAGCCGATATCATCATCCATGCCTTTGTGTGACGAAGAGCCCAGACTGTAGTAACGCTGAAAAGCTGAGGGCAATAAAACAAAAGTGAAGCTTTTCAGAGGAAACAGCTCCGGACAAAAGTTTAAATCCACACATCTCTTAAGGGAAGATCAAATATACATTTTTTTGACTTTAATTGGAGATTTCTTCCCCTCCCGGTGGACTGATGAGACGATTTAAAAAGCAGCGATTTAAAAAAAAAAAAAAAAAAAAAAAAAAAAAAAAGAGGTGGACAAGTTTGGATTCATTGAGGATTTTCTCTGATCCACGCAGGATTAAATATAAAGCTCCAACCCCACCGATGGTAGGTCAGGGTTTCCTTGGGAAATAGGCCAATCACATGCTCCCCCGAGGTTCCTGGCAAAATTCTGGCTGCATAGTTGACCACTGAGTTTAGCTCGTGTGGTTTCCCTGCAAATACCCAAGTTTATTCACATTACATGCAATTACAATAGGGTTTAGAAATCACTTTAGATGTGCTTTTAGGGCTTGTGTCCTGTTAAAACAGCCGATTGTGACAAAGTTTCAACCATCTGAAGCCATCAGATAAAAGGAAATTGGCTGTAAACTGTAAAAAAACAGAACCCCCGTTTTTCCAGTCGGACAAAACAAAGATTCAATGAGTTTAGAGAAGTCAAATGGAGGCCTTTTAAAAACCCGTCATGAAGAGGGCCTGATTCACCGCCAGTGGTGATGTTACATTGTTATAAATGGGATGAGACGATGAAGAACATCTACCTTCAAATTCATCTCAAATCAACACTTTAGACACAATTGGGTGCTCCAGCAGGACAAACGTTTCCCCAACATCCAGGCAGAATTGTGTCGAAAGCTTCATAACGCGTGGATTATCTGAAACTAGCTTAAAAAAAACATTTAACCACACATTAGTGCGTGTGTGTGTGTACACATTTTAACCTCTATGTATAATTTTGGGCTGTGTAAAATGAGAAAAAAAAAAACACTAATTAGAATACAGTTGCTGAATATAGCGATCTAGATTATGATGTCCTCAACCACCCTTTGTGAGCTTTAGCATCTTGGCCACTAAAAGTATCCAGGGCAGCTCATCCAACAGGCCTGACATATCAGCGGCATGCAGAATTTGCATTTCTATTGCAATTAAACTGTTTGGACTTTAAATATAATATCCTATTCAAGAGTCATTTGCAATTGTACACCCACTACTCCTGACTGTGGCCATTAGATCCACTGTGCTGCTCCATTTTAGACCATCGGATTACACAAAATCTGTGATCAAGCCAAACTTGTTTTTAAAAATCACTGAAGTTGTTCCTTGCTTTATTAGTCCACCATGAAAAAAAAAGAAATGCTCAAATAAACAATTAAAAAGCCCCAAATTATTGACATCCAGGTCCATAACGAGCGAATAGGAACTTCTGACCGATATTAAGTTTCTGCTTTAGAGAAATTGCTGAATAACCAGGAAACACGTTGATATAATCTATTATGAGGATAGAATGGGGGGGGTGTTACATCACACCTGCACCATCTTTTATTTTCTCCTCGCACACGGCGCCAGACCTGCTACCTAGACCCTGAGGCTCTGCGCTCAGAGGATGGCTGAAATGGTCCGTCTTGAGATGGCCGGACGGGCTGCGGGTACGATGCGATGGGGGGGTGCTGGAGATGACCGGAGGCCGGACGGGAGGGGGCGGCTTGGACTGAGCCGACGAGGACGAGCTGGGTCTGCCTGAGAACATCTGGGCCAGCATCTGGAGCATGTGCAGCTCCCTGGCGTGCTCCGCCTCTCTGCGGCGGTCCTCCGCTTGCAGGCGCTGCTCCTCCGCGCGGTAGAAGTTGTCCTCGGCCTGAGCGCTCTGCTCCAGGAACTGCTCCATCAGCTTCTCCATAGGGAAGTTGGAGCGCCGCTTCCTGGGTCGCTTAGGGGTTCTGGCCGGCAAAGCGCCAGCTGCTTGGCTGCTGTTCGTCGGTTTTGCTGAAATGCCTGGAAAGAAGATTTCAAGACCGTAAGTGAACAAGCACAAACGCATATTTAGATGGTAGAAAATGTTATTTTTAGGTTTTTTTTGGATAGAGACACACCAATCAATAGGCCAGAGATCAGAATTGGTCAATTTTCCTTTGATCTGAAGGCCAAATACTCAAAGCTCTGCAAAAGCACCTACAGCCTGTTCTTTGATATCACGTTTTTAACTTTAATGCAGCTTCATAGAAAGGTTATGGACATGTGATTTGATGCATAAATTGGGATAATCTTGCAGTCCTTTCATTTTCTGATGGATTAAATAAAAGAAAACTACCACCTCTGTCAAACAACCTGCAGCATGTTTTCTCTTTAATGTGCTACACCAGGTGCATCGCAATAAGACAACATAGTCGTCTTTATTTCGGTATTTCAACTCAGAAAGCAAAACTTTTATACAAATTAGTTAAAATACTGACATATTTTAAGGTGTTTCTCTGTTAATTTTGACAATTATGGCTTCCAGATAGTGAAAGGCAAATTTCCCAATATCACTGTCATAAAGCTGGACAGCAGAGGGACGCATGAAGGGCTCTTATAAAAAAAAAAAAAAAAATCCTGTCCCAGACTAAACTAGATGAAACAAGGCGGACCAGCAGCAGCAGTCCGCTCCTTGTGAATCCTGTTGATGTCGCATGTGAACACTTTTTCCCTCCACTTAATTTTCCATTAAAATAGTTGTATACTGGACTCTGTGAGCAGCCAGCTTCTTCTTTAACACTTACCCTTCATGTGGAGGTGACTATCTGCTAGAGAGCCCTGAAGTTAGTCTTCTCCAAGATTGCATAGACCATAATATGTCCATAATGCAACATTGTATTTTTTTAATTGTCTTTTTGTAATACTCCAATTTCCTCAACAATCAGAATTTTTTTTTAACTAGCTGTTATGCATAATCATCAAAATGGACAGAACTAAAAACAGCTGGAGTGTATTTGCATATTCCAAAAAAGGTAGAGGTAAAAAACAAAGCAACTTGACTTGTTTTCCGTAGTTGTAGACGTTTCGCTTCCTCTCCAGGAAGCTTTCAAAAAGTCTGGAGTAATGTGGAGTAACAAGCTTATACAACTGGCAAACAAGTCCAGTTGCTTTGTTTTTTACCTTTTTTTTTTTGGAATGACCATGACCTGGATGACTGAGAATCTTCCCCAGCGTATTTGCATATATTTGTGCCAAGAATCTATACATCTATGAATTGAATTAATGAGAAAATAACTTCCATTTTTTTTGTGACACACCTGCATTACATTGGAATAAACTAAAATAAAAGCAAACTGGCTCTAATTCTAATTAGGACACCGGTGCCGGCCAGGAGAAGGCTGATGGGTGCAAATCTAAAAAAAAAAGAAAAAAGAAAGAAAACATGTCCAGGGTGGAGGGGATGAAGAGGATGTACTCACTGTTGTTGCCTACTGTGACTTTAACTGGGATGGGGATGGGGACCGCCGGGTACTCCAGCTTGACTTCGGTCTCAGCGGGATAGGGACACTCTCCTGCGCTCTCCGGGTAGCCGTCCTGGGCATCCTCTCCGTCCTCCTCCAGCCCGTCCCCGGCCTCCTCCGCTCCCGCCCCGCCGTCCATCAACTCCTGCGGGTCCAGCGCCGGCCGGTTGCTCAGGATCCGCTCCATGACGTCGTAGAACTTGCAGATCTTGTGGTACTGCCCGTTGTTGCGCAGGTTGCCCTCCTTCGCCAGCAGGTACTGCCGCTTGAGGCTTTTGATGCGGACCCTGCATTGCTCCGGGGTCCTCTCGAAGCCCATGGCGCCCAGCCTGCGGGAGACGTCTCGGTAGACGAAGCTGTTACGGAAGTTGCCGTCCAGCGCCGTCTGGATGTCCTGCTCCCCCCAGATGTTCAGCAGGGTCCTGGTCTCTATGTCCGACCACAGGAAGCCCCGCGTCGTGTTGGCTTGCATGGCCGATCCGGCTCACGGCGTGACCCCCCCTTACCCACGGGAGCCGAATGGAGAGGTTCACTCCGCAGACTGCGAGGAATGTCGCGTCTGGCTGCATCCAAGCGGCGCCGCGCAGCTAACCCACACGCCGCTCGGTGGCCATCTTGACGGCTCAGGGCTTATCGGTACAGTCCGAAACTTTAGCTTCATAACAACACGACATGTAGGTCAAGCGCTTGTTTGCTAGCCGCCGCTTGTTTATCCCCCTCTCGTCGCCGCAAAAAAGCGCTCCGCGGAGTGTTTGTTTTAGGCGAACTGAACAGGGAGCAGCTTCCGCGGCGCTCGGCTAACCCGTTAGCATTAGCGGGCAGCTTTCCAAACTGACCTCTGATCAGTCCTCCGAGGTTAACGTTACTTATCTCCGCTCCGGCCCCTCGCGCAGGCTAGGTGTCCGCTGGGTCCTAAAGACCCACCGGGTTGCAGAGAGCTGCTGTCAACTGCGACTACAGGCGTACGGTGACGGCTGCGTTAAGATAAAAGAGCGTATCAGTAAAACAAACAAAACAAAATAAAAACCTCCACGTTACCTTTTTCGTTAAAACAGATGAACGTGGCGACAACCGACAGCGCAACAGTGGCCAACCAAAAGCACAGCTGTGTCTGACTCTGTTGGGGAACCATTGTTTTGGCTAAACGTCAAGAAGCCATTGAGCCTCGCGGCGTCCACGCGCGTGGGGGAGACCCTTCGTGTGGCTCTCAGTCCTTCTTACCTAAACGGGAGACGCGTTTCAACGCTGGGAAGAACGGATAACTCCGGATCATGAGGGCTTCTGACCCGGGGCAGCAGTACAGGAAGAGAGTGGTGGTGATGCGTTCAAAGCCTGTTCGGACACTCCAGCACCATAGCGCCACAAGCAAATGGAGCTCTCCAATGCTGCCAATGGTGGCTGTTGTAGGGCACACAGGGTTATGGGACAGCAAGTAGTTTGTTCAAATTGTAGCAAGAAATCCGTATTTTCCACTCTTTTGGAAAATAAACGTGTTATCACTATTTAAAATATGTTCGGTTTAAGTGCCTTGTTCAGGGGCGCACCAACACGTGACCAGGGGAAGCTGGAATCAAACCTTCAACCTTCCGATTGCAAGATCACTAGTCCCATTGATAGTGTCTTGTGATAGCACAAGGGGAAAAAAATACAGACACAAATACGCTTCTATCCCTCGCGACCTCACATTGGATAGACATGTTAGAAGATGGATGGATGGATGGATGGATGGATGGATGGAAATGCCCTTCTAATAGTCAAATGAGAGAAATTACGTTAGACTTTACTTTATTAGGTCCCTGAAGGGCAATGCGTTTGCAGCAAGTTATAGCAGTAGCAACCGTCACACAAGCAATACAGAAAATAGACAAGAACCAATTAGACTGGACTAAGAAATGTGTCTTGATGATGAAACTTAGCAAAATTAAATAATTGTCACACAGCATAAAAATGTTTGAACGCACCTCATTTACATCCTCATCATTATTTTGATTTCCTTGATATGTTTTTACTCACCAGTCATTTTACTACTTCATCTATTTCATAGTCATGCACACTCACCTGACCTGTCAGCATTTTACTGGGATCGCCTGTTGGTATTAAACAGTTGTATTTGACAAAACAGATGACAGAAAATGGAGAAAAAAGTGGGGGAAAAAATCAACAGAAGCAACTCCTCTGTCTCGCAAAGCTCTGGGAGGAGAATAGAAGAGTGTTGAAAAGTCATGTCAGCATCCCCGGATCACAGCGCAAATAGGCACATTTCTGCAGTTCAATACAACTTTTTCTCTGCGTGTCTTGGTTCTTTTACGCACAAGTCTGGAAAGTGGGAAGCGAGGGAGGAGATGGCATCACACGAGCAAACTTCTAGATGACCACTTAGGTTACTGACATCGTCATGTAAAATCTAAAAAAATACCTTTATAACTATATTTTCTGTTATTTTATTAGTAATTTCTTCTAATATACTTCTTATTCAGAGCATTTCTGTAAATAATATAAGATGCATCTGTACTATATTCTTTGTACATTGCTCCTATTTTTGTTCATGATTATTGAGTATTTTTCTTATTATTTATTTAAAATTACGTCACCACAGCTGCACATTTAACCTGTCAGGCCTCTGAATTAATTTCCCTCTATTGAGATGATAAAGTTTATATTATCTACAAATAAATAAATGTATGATTGTTTGAGACGTTTATGTGCTAATTTCTTCCACTGTTTAGGCGGTGGATCAGCCAGACAACTCCCTCTGTTTCCAACATCTTTCCAGCTTAAGACACCCTAGGCTCGCTAAAAGTCCTCCTCACTACTCCTAACTCTTTTTTTTTTCACTTTAGGAGCCTTCTTAAGGACTAAGATGCTTTGTGAATAACTTATGTTATCGAGGTAAATTTCTAATGAAAAATCCCCCCCCCCCCCCCCTAAAATGACGTCACTAAGAGTTACTTTAAGTCTTAGGAGTCTCTGTGAAAACAGCCGCAGACCTAAACAACAGCCAGCACAATCAGTAGTCTTGGATTTTGAAAATTTGTCTGGATTGTGAGCTCTTTTATATATATATTTTTTTATTATTCTCAAAAACACACAATACATAATATTAATCTTGTTTCACAAGTGTCAAGTATAAAAAGTAGCCGGTCAGATAAAGACAGTGTTCAAAATGTAAGATTGATCCCCTTGCAAACTAAATGCAACTTACAGTAAATGCATATGAATCTAAATTGAACAGTCGCTCATCTGTCATTGTATACTAGCTGAATCGCGCCCATCTTGTGACGTCAGTGATACACGTACACAGCAAGAGAGAATACCCAGTGTCTACTACTATTATTTTTTACTATTATTTATTTTCATTTATTATTGTTATATTTGTTCAACCCCCTGGCGATTGTTTGTTGAAAATTGTGCTTATTTCCTTTAGTATGTGATAAAGAATATTCTAATAAAGGTTATATATATATATATATATATATATATATATATATATATATATATATATATATATATATATATATATATATATATATAAGAATACCCAGTGTTCCTCTACTGGTCCTCCATACTGTGTGCTCTAGTAATATGAATGTATTTTGGTAAATTCCTGCATTTGAAATGCATACTTTATTTTCCGTCTGTATTTCTATTGTCAGTATTGTATTACTGGGCAAATAATAATAATAATTATCCACTTGACGGCAACCTTTAAAAGACGCAGCTTTCCGTTTGGTGAGCCTGTTATATTAGATTAAAAATACAGCAAATCAGTTCCAGATTTTATACCAGTAGGGGGCGATAATGCGCATTGAAGTTGCTTGCCAACCGCCACTAATCATCACAAAGAAGAAGAAGAAGAAGGTGAGCCTGTAAGACAGCGCCGTGGGAGAAAAGCTCCTCCTCCGTCTTTAGTAGCTCACCTTCCTGTTTCACCTCAGTTACTTACTGAAGTTCGGTCTCACTCCGCGGGGATGTGCCGCCGTCTACCTGTCAGGCAGCGGAGAAGGAATACCTTTATTTATTCATAAAATGTGTTTTGTTACAGGACTTCGGGACTTGCCCGGGATTACTTTTCTGAGTTAGACTGCGTCTCCTCTCTTTTTTTTTTCCCTTTTCTTTTCTTTGAACATAAATAAATAACGTTTGCACCGCTGTAGTAGCGGGACTGAGGACCACCGCCATGCCCGACGTGTCGAAGATGAAGAAGCCCGACGTGAAGCTCGTCCTGCTGGGCGACATGAACGTGGGGAAGACGTCGCTGCTCCACAGATACATGGAGAGGAAGTTCAAAGACACCATCAGCACCGTCGGAGGGGCGTTTTTCCTCAAGCAGTGGGGGCCATACCACATCTCAATCTGGGACACAGCGGGTAAAACGCGCTTTTTCCTCTTTTCTGCTTGTTTTTCTTAGTTGCCTTGGTTTATTCCCTGTGCTCCTTTTATCAATATTTACCCGATAAGACCTGCTGTCGCCACCTGAGGCAATCAGCAAGCAGCATGTGACCGCTCAGTGATCGCAGGCAGGCGGCCCGCTTCATGGGAACCATGCCCCCCCCCCCCCCTTCCCTGCCTACCAGACAGCCAGAGCTGGTCATGTAAAGCCTTGCACAATCCAATCTTTTCAGGCCAGACAGGAGGAAAACAACCCGATAATCCAACACAATGAGGTCCAGCCAGATACCAGATCTCTCTCTCTCTCTCTCTCTCTCTCTCTCTCTCTCTCTCTCTCTCTGTCATATTGAGATTAGACTTTATTGCATGTTTGACTGGATAGATTATGTTCAGGCATGGGTAAATATGAGGATCTCACGCTTTCATAAGTTTTGACTGGAGGAAAAGGAAAAAAAAAAAAAAAAACAATTACACTATCACTATATCTACCCAAACCATGCTGATTGAATTTAGTTTATTTAAAATATTTAAAACAGAAAAAAAGTATTTATTACATGAAACAGAATTGGAGTAATGAGTCCTTTTTTTTATTATTTATACTTTCCAACCAAAAGCTTTACTTTGCCAAAAAACCACATGCTTCAGGGCGAAGTGAAATGGCCTTCTTTCAGCCAGCTGGCAGGCAGTGGGCACAACAGGTGGGGGAGGGGCGGTGCTGTTATCCCACAGTTCCGAGCGACCAGAGACCCTGCCGCTCGGTCCAGCAGGTTCTCCGGTATCTCATTAAAAAGACTTTTGAAGCGTAGGGGCCGCGTTGCGGAAAGTCTCTGCGATTCAGAAAGTTGTACATACCTGTAACTGAACTCATTCAGTTTAACATTTTCTATTAAAGGTGCCTACCAGACTGCTGCTTAACGCAAAATTAAGGTTTGGTTGTCCATAATTGAGCAGCATGACTGCAAACAGATGCCAACAAGCCTCTAATTCTGCATTTAGCTTATTTTTGACACGTCTAAAAAGCTTTTTAAATCATTCAGACCAGATCAGAAACCTAAGCTGACACAGCAGTGCTAGTTTTAGTTTCACTTCATCATTGAGCAGGACTTCTTCCCATGTTCTTCTTTCACAATTTCATCCTTTGTCGCAATAACTGGAGTCAATGTTCCCACGTCTTCTTTGTTATAGATATAAACACTAATGCGAACTGTGAATCTAAAACTTTTATTTTGGTGAGCTCTTCACGTCCTGCTCACATGCTGATCTGTCATATTCCTGGAAGCCGGGGTTATGTTATCATCACGCTGCGCTGCTTTCTTTCGATTCTCGTTTTGTCTAAACGTCTCATCGCGCTACGCATGGAGTCACTTCAGTCCCCGCTGGATGTTGCATAGACTCCCTGTGTGCGTCGTCGTGTTGCTCAATGCGGGACTGATGTGACCCAATCAAAGCGCTCTCCATCCCTGTAGGGCGTTCACATACTCCCTTCCTTTTCTGCTTTTATTGCAGTCGTTATGCTTATTTTTTTTTTCCACAACATTCTTTAGCCGGTCCAAAATGTTTTATCAGTTAAGGTATCATCACAGAAGCTAAAGGGTGATTACATCAGTGGACTGATTTAAAATTTGCTATCAAATCTCTCTTTGGGTTACACTCTTGTTGCCTTTAAAGTGTCCTTGGAGCCATTTTCCGGACTGATAGACGTTTATTGACGTCTGTTCTCGAGTTTCTTTATATCTGGGCATGGTGGTGGTGTTGCTTTTTAGTGATTCCTGATTCCAAAGGTCGGGCAGTAAAGCACAGCTATATATGGTGTCTGATAGTTTTATTGTTTGTTTATTTTTTTTATTGAAACATTTTGTGGAATTTGAACCAGAAACATTTAGAAATCCAGAATTCACTAATGTAGTCCCGGCGATCTCTGATTTTAGGCTTACATTGCAGTCAGCAGAAAAGCCAATGAGTGTTCTCCCTTTTTTTAAATATTGAATACTAAAAAGGAATTCATTTCATGTAGGGCTGGCCAATAAATCGATCTAATTGATTAATTAGAATTTACAATTTTTTTTAAAAGGTTCATAGCCAAGTTATTTGACTTTTTAAAATAAATACGTCCGTAGCCTACTGTGGTTGCATATTAAATTTTTATGAGAGATTATCACGTCCTGCTGACCTAATATAAGTTGTCATTTTTCCATTTTTATGCTTTTGTTTTTGCTCAGTTTGTTAGTAAATAAAGCCCTTTGTGGTTATTTATAATAACAGAAGTAGGTACTGCGCATGTGCAGCAGGAGCTAAAACAAGGAAGCAGCTAACGGCTGTTAGCATCTCCTAGCGTAACAATGCAGAATTGTCCAAGATCCAGTGAAAAAAAACAAACACAAAAAATATGATTTCCAAGAGGGAAAAGTCTGGAATATCACTGGGAATACAGTACAAACGTTGTTCACTGAAGCGACGCTAAACCTGCCGAGGCTCAGATGTGACGGCAGAGTGCACTGATGGTAATAAATGTTCAGATATGAGGCTCTTAAGGTTGCTGTAGATCGGTGTATTTAATTAATAATGATTTAGCCTCAAAAGGACCATCAAAACACTACCGAGATGGATGCTTGGTATATATAACCTCATTTTATCATGATCAAACTTTTTTTAAGCATATAACATAGCTATATACCTGTTTAAGATAAAAAAAAAAATAACAATCAGGATTTTATTTTGCCAATGCTCTCGTTGGGCTTCCATAAAGAGAACAGCATGCAATGCTGATTACATGTTTAGGAAAGTATATTGTAAAGAGGAAACTTTTTTTTTTTTTTTTTTTTTTACCATAACACAAGACTCTTTGATTTACTCATTTACATTTTTTTAAGTGAGTTTGAAGTTACACAAGTGAGGTGAAGCCTGTTTTTAGCTCATTGTGTAAAACCATTAGCGGCAAACATCTTGTTATATTTTCATTGTTTACAACGGCAGGGAGTAAGCATCTTGTTTTAGCAGCTCGTTTCACTTTGAATTCAGGTCAACTCCCAGACGAAATGATAGACATTAAAGCAAGGTTTTTAAATATCATCTTTAATTTCTTTCTGTGAAATGAAAAGGATTACTCGATTACTCTGAGTTGTTATAATAAAATCAGAGATTTAATTTTTAAGCCCCATCGCCCAGCCCTAATTTCTGGTGTGTTAAACAGAAATCTTATCTTATTCTGCCGTCAGAGGAAATCATAAGTTAGTCATTTTTAAGATAAGGCTGCACTCTAATATAATAACACCTTGCGGTTGTTATTATATTAGGAGTCACTGGTTACCGTTAACCAACGTCTTCCTCGCTGTACTTCCTGTTTCCCAGCAGCCTCCTCACCCCCCCCCCCCACCCAACCACCACCACTACTCAGCGCTCTGAGCTTTAGCGTCTCAGCCACTAAAATAAACCACATGAGGTGTGCGCATCAAGGCCAGAGAAAAGCCACCTAACCCGGCTGGATATGCGCATCATGTGACGTTTTAATACCGCAACCAAGCTGTGGTTTGCTATTGCAGTGTGATGTGTTACGTTGTAATTTTAAATTTGCTGCAGTAAGCAATGAGTTGAGATCATGTTGACATAATAAACTCTACCAAGTCATTGTCACTGCTTGTCTGTCACGTGCACTTTTTCCATTTAGACATGGCGATTCTCCGTATACGTCAACTATGATGTATAAGGGTTATTTGATGATGATGATGATAATAATAGCTGGGCATTATGGACTAAAAATATTACATCAATATTTTTAGACTGGATGCTGATATATTTGTCTGGATATGCTTTTCTTTTCATGAAGTAATTATAAAAAGGCATCTCTGAATCAAAGCTTTATCCCAAATGTCTCGCAGGCAATTTTTTTTTTAAACGAACAGCAGTAGATAAATATGAGAAACAGCTGAAAAATAACCCATTGGAATATATAAAAGTATAATTATAACGCAACATAGACAATTTTGATACAAACGCTATAGTCTCATATCTTTAAAAAAAGTTAATATTTTTAAAATATTGATTTTATTATTATTATTATTATTATTATTATTATTATTATTAAGGAAAATACAGCATTGGGGATTTGAAAAGAACGGAGATAAAGATTTTAATCTTACTAATATGAAATATAATCAACAAATGTCACAAATGCTGTCACCTTGACGGTAAGCTTATTATTTTTACATGGAAACTGAAACCAGATGGTTTTGTTTTCTCTAAATGTGCCCACAGCATAATGCTAAAAGTACATTATCACCCTGGTACCCCTTCTTAACATCATGTTTAACCAGAAAGCCTCCTGTTCTTTGTTTTCTTTATTTTCTTTAACTTTGATTTTGATTCAAAGTCTGGAGCCACTTTTAAACACTAGTGACAGATTACCTCTGTGTAAGAGCAACCCTGTTACTGGTGTTAGTTATAAATAGTTGTGTGGCAGGAGCGGCCGCGGATCTCTAACCAGGAACGCAAAAACTGGTGATTTATTCAGACACCATGCTGTTCTGACTAATTATGTTTTATACGGAACAGGCTAGAAGTCATTGTAGCTTTCTAAACTCAGACCCTACTTAAACACTATGTTTAAAACTGACCCTCCCTGGTTAGTTTAAGACGATTCACTTTTATTCACCCATTGTTCTTGATTTAACCTGAACATCGCTGCTTGATGACGATCTCAGGACAACGTTCCCGTGTTGCATAAACCGGATCCACAGTAAATCATCTCCTCTCCACAGAGCTGTCACCAGTGAGCCATTTCCTGCCTGCGTCCCTTCTCTCCACGACCCTCGTGTCAGCTCCCATGTCGCCTCTGCTCACCCGAAGCCGGATCAGCAGCGCTGAGTCACCGCAGGGCTGTTGTTGCACACCTATCAGCGCTGCCCATAAAGCTGCGGTTAGCGAGGCCGTTGTTGCGCTTTGACGGCCGTCAGCCACATTTTCCCTGCTTGATACGTGCCCCCTGGCCCAGTTCCTCTAAACGCTCACATGACGAGAAACGGACTCGACTCTCCCTGCTTCAACTTGTCTTTTCCAACACATACACACACACACACACACACACACACACATATATATATATATATATATATATATATATATATATATATATATATATATATATACACACACACACACATATACTCAGCAGTATTTCCACAAACACCACCTGCTTCTCTTGGTCAGCTGAGGGCTTAAAAAACAGTTTTATGTTGAATTTTAGGTAGAAAATGGTTGATTTTATATTTCATTAGCAGAAGATTAGCCGTTTCTGGCGCAGTTTCACTTCTGTCCTGATTAAGTTGCTTAACGGTATCACGGTAGCTGCCTTCAAGGGTTTAAAAGGTCACAAAACCTTTACCATCGCACCCCTCCTGCCATAGCAGAGAGAAAATAAAAGTTGCTAGTGTGATTTATTTATTTTTTTCTGGTTGTAAAGGGTTTTTTTTAACACTTTATTGAGACACTACAAATGATTTGCTTGTTTTTATTTATTTTTTAGGAGTCAGGTATGAAGCAAAGTTACTAACATTTTTTTTTTTGCATTTCTGTTGACATGAAGCCAAAATAAGAAATTATGAATTTCAATTAAGGGGTAATTTTTGTTTAAATCCACATAGGTGCCTCAGATCACTGCCTTTATGCTTAAAGCCCTTTATTTTGGCTTGGCCTCTAAACAACTCGGTGCTCAGAAATGCGCCCAGCTGAAATTATGCCCCCACACACAACGCTCCCCCTCAGCAATCCTGCATATTTCAACAACAAAGCTTGTTTCTGTCTTTAAACTGCTGACTGTCCCGCATCCGACTCTCCGCTTTGTCTTTCTGCTGTGCTGCTGGTGAAGAGTATTTGTTGCAAAGACCTTTTATTTAACTGGGTTTTCTTACTTTGTCCCTGGTGCTGCTACTAATTTAGCCTTTTGAGGGTTTAGGTTGTTGCAGCAATTCTGGCTTTCTCTTCTGGTTGAACGGCTTTTGGGTCAATCGTGATTCTCCTCTTGTTCAGATCTCTCTGTTCCCCGCAGGCAAAAGACAAATTGGTTGAGCTAACTGGTCTAAAAAAAGAAAAAAAAAAAAAGAAAAGATTTTACAGCCATTTTTATTCAATTCCAATGTTGGGTTGATTTTCCGAGAGGGATTTACACCAAACAATTTGATCCGGAACGAGTAAAAAGGACTAATTCCTACCAAATGTGCCGCCTTTATTAAAACTTCTCCGCTATTATGTGCGCAAACTCATTCGCCAGGAGTTTAAGACGCATTCTTTCGCAGTCAAAATGGATTGATGCAAGAAAATGGCCTCAAATTAGAAATCCAAACAAGTGATGACGGCGTTAGACTTGGAGCTGAGTTTGCGCTGCCAAAGAGCACATCAGCAGGAACATACGCCATTATTTATTTTTTTATTTTTATTTTTTTATATAACCACAGGCAAGATCTGCAGCTACCCACTTGGACATTGTGACCGACATACCAGAGTTGTTTAAGTGCCAAGACACTAATATTGTCTCAAAATAACAAACGACGTCAGTAACTCTGCCGAATCAGATGAATCCCTGGGATTGGACCTCAGCACTAATTTTTTTCACAACAACTTTTCTTTCGGGATGAATTTAGCATGTTTGAACTTTTAAGGCCTTTCGTGTTGCAAATGACAGGTAGCGAAGAATATTCTTTATAACTTTTCTAGATTTCATCACATTAAACTAAAAGCTCAGACGTGTTTAATCTGATGGATCGACACAACGTGGCGAGTAATTAAGTGGCAGAGTAAAGGGCGCACACCGTGTACCCTTTACTCTGTTACCCGCAAATAAAACCCTGCGCACCTGATTAGTAAATTGTGCGTAATTTAATCTCATCTTTACTGTGAAGGCCTCAAAGTGTGTTTTGGAGCTCAAACAGCATCATGAAGACCAAAGGAAACACCGGTCATGAAGCCATGATGAGCTTTAAACCTGGGTCGAGTTGTAAAGCAATACTCCAATCTTCGAATATCTTACAAAAAATCTATTTATCCGCAGTCCTCCAAGTATGGCGCTGCTACAAAGCCACCAAGACATGCCCGTCCACCTAAAGAGACTCGCCAGGAAAGCAACCGGCAGGGCCATGGTAACTCTGGAGGAGCTGCAGAGATCCACAGCTCACACCGGTTATTAGCCGTGCACTGCAGGTTTCTGTCCTCTATGGAGGGCGACATAAACGGGAGACGCAGAGGACGAGTTACCTACATTTTAACCAGCTCTAGGTGCCATAAGTGGTGGCAAAGTAAAACCGGACGCCCTCCTTTGAAGAGGCATGGTGGTGGCAGCAGCGTCATGTGGTGAGGATGCTCCTCTTCAGCAGGGACGGGGGATCTGGTTCAATTTGATGCACTGAGCTATATTATACACTGGAGTGCTAATCACCGTCTGTTAGAACGAGTCGCTTTGAAGCCACCAGCCGCCATATTGGTACTCCCTATTTCCCCCCAGTAACTAGGGAATATGTGCACTACAGCATCAAATAACGAGGATTTTCTCATGTTCAGGGGGGGCTTAAAACTTTTAAAATGTCAAATGCCATATACTTTAATGTTATGTTCTAAAACTATCAAGTACTGAGAAAGTCATGTGCTGAAATATTTTGCATTTTATTCATTTAAATATATATGTTTAACATTTATAACTTTATAAATAACAATATACAAAAACATATATTTACATATGTGTATACATATATATACATATATACATATACACATACTTATATATACATATATATATATTTAATATGAATAACATGTAAAATATTTCAGCACCTAATATCCTAGTAGTTGATAGTGTTAGTACATCCACTGACTGTAGAATTACCTGTGAAACGTTTTCACTCAGCCAGAAAACTGCTTGTTGTTGCAACCAAATCCTGTGGGATTCTGTGAGAGTAGGGAGTAGCAAGATGGCGGCCAGTGACTTCAGTTTTTCGGCAAAATCAGCACTCCAGTGTATAATATAGCTCAGTGATTTGATGTCATGATGAATGAAGCTAACCTGACCCTATCCAGCTGTATTTCGCTCCGCCTAGCTTCACTCACATCCATCTGGGACCTCTCCCATAGAGAGTGATTTCTCCAACCAATTTTATATTCCAGCCAATCAGGACGCAGGGCTGGAGTTTCATAGATGTGACGTAGTGTAGAAGCGACCGACCGTGACGTGAGACTGTTTTGATTCAGACAGCAATGGCGGCTCGCATCGAGGAAGCAAGCGTTAACATTGATGCTGCCATTTCTTTCGTGTTGTCCAATCTACCTAATATTGTTTCATTAAAAGAACATCAAAGAACGCCTCTGAAGGCTTTTGTTGGTGGAAACCATGTTTTCGCCCTTCTCCCGACCGGATTTGGCAAGTTTTGTTTTCCGGGGCGCGCCCGTGGCGGAGCGGTTAGCGCGAAGCATGTTAGGAGGCCTTTAGTCCTCAGCGCGGTGCTTTGCCGCCTGTCTTTCCCCCTCTTCCCCTCAGCTCACTGTCAATAAAACGCGTGCCACTAGAGCCGCAAACACATTTAAAAAAAAAACTTTTGTTTTTTTCCTTTGCTCTCATCAGCGTCACGGGTTAGCTTCGGTGTGAGTGGTTGAAATAGCACGTCGATAAAGATGACAGACAAGTGGCTTATCCAATCATATGCAAGGATTTTTGATAAGGCCCAGCCTTCAATAAAGGCAATTCCTATGGAGAGGTCCCAGATGGATGAGTGGAGCTAGGCGGAGCGACATACATCTGGCTGGGGTCAGGTTAGAATGTTGGAGGCTTCAAGAGACCCAGTTAAATGGTTTCTAGGACAGGCGATGACATTAGAAAGGCCCAGTCACTGTCCAGACCTAAGACGCCCTCCGTCCAGCCTGGCTGAGGTGGCTTTTGTCCAAAAGCGCTGAGATGTGAGTAGGTCCTTACAAAGCGTTAACGTTTACTCTCTCTGCAGGTCGGGAGCAGTTTCACGGTCTGGGCTCCATGTACTGCCGGGGTGCAGCCGCCGTCATCCTGACCTACGACGTGACGAACTGGCAGAGCCTCGCTGAGCTGGAGGAGCGCTTCCTGTCCCTCACCGACACGGCGAACCACGACTGCATCTACGCCCTGGTGGGCAACAAGGCAGACCTGACCGATCCCAAGGCCCACCTTTGCCAGGACTCGGGCGGGCTCCCCGAGGACCGCAGGACCGACTGCGAGGAGGAGAGGACAGAACCACAGGTGTTGTCCGCCTGCCCCACTCCCCCTGCGTCCCCCGCCTCCCTGTCCGGTTTGCTGCTCCACAAGCAGGTGGCGCGGGAGGACGCGGTGGCCCTCTACGGCAGAATACTGCGGTACAAAGGGCTGGACGAGAAGAGCAGCCTGCCGGCGGACAAGATGTGCTTCGAGACGAGCGCCAAGACCGGCTACAACGTGGACGCCCTGTTTGAGACGCTGTTCGATCTGGTGCTGCCCTCCATCCTGAGGAAGAGGCACGAGGACCAGGCGTCTCCCACCGTGGATCTGGAGGACTGCAGGGAGGGGAGCGGGAAGCGGGTCAGAGCCAGCTGCTGTTAGCCAGTCGAATCAGATCACGGAGGCCTCCGCCTGCAGACGGCTTTTATCAAGCGGCACGCTGGTCTGAGCACCACGACCTCACCGTCATGGTACCAGGTTTTAGTCCGCCTCGGCAGCGACTCCACGACAGACACGTTTCCCAACGATGTGAAGCTCCGGTTTGTGTAGAGACGTTTTGATAGGAAGGGAAATGTGACTTAAAGCAACAGGACCTTCCACTTTATCGACTGAAACTGCACTTAGGTATCCCAAAGATGTGCCTGTGGCCAAATAAACCATTAAGAAAATAAATAAGTGAACTACTGCTGTTTATAGATGTTTTACTGTTAAATTGTCACTAAAATAACTGCACTAATCATTCATTTCACTGTTTATTGGTGAACTTTGATTCCACTTCACTTTAATCAAACTGTTTTCTGTCTTTTTTTTTTTTTTTTTACAAGTATTGATGCTGATCTTTATATTTTATGCAAACTGAGTGAATGAGAAAATGTCAGTGTTGAATTTTTTAAAAATTATATATATATATATATATATACTGTCATAATAAAGAATTTTATTTTGACATCTGCTCTGTTGAATACTTTATCAGCGAAAAATGAACAGACTGAATGCAGTTACATTAAATTATGATGTTGCGAAGTTTGCTGCTTCTTGCTGCCACTTTTCAAACTCTAGAAAATGCTTCAACTTTTGACTTTTTTTTTTTTTAACACACATTTTTTGCTTGGTGCAACTAAGCTGTGACACGGATACCATTAGATGTACAGTAGTGTGCAAAAGTCCTAAATCGTCGTACACTTCTCTACACTCATTCTTGCATTTTTTTCAGCACTTCTCTAGTATGTGGGAATAGAAAGGAGTAGAAATGAAGCTTAAGCAGAAGTTCAATTGAAGAAACTCTATTGTCTACCTCCATCCAATCAGAGGCTCATCCGCCTCCGACGCAAGCCAATCAGCTTTGAACTGCTCCTCCACGAAGCCAATCAGCATCCTGGGTTCATCTTAAAAGAACTTCAAATCCACGTCTCGGCCATCTGCCCAACAAGCAAGCAGTGGTTACGCATATTGTCTGATTTGGACTCAGATGACTCTGATTCAACCCACCTCCATCCCCTTCTCCACCATCGTAGCCAAGCTCCGTCTGACTTTTCCCATGGTGCTCCTTCAACCTCGTCCCTACCAGAGTGTAATTCCTCCTGGACTCTTACTGCATTCCCCATCACATGTCAATCGGTCCGGCAGAAGACCGCCATGTTGAGCCTGGTTCTGCCAGAGGTTTCTTCCCAAAAGGGAGTTTTTCCTCTCCACTGTCGTTTCATGCTTGCTCATCATGGACAGGTTCATGCAAACCTGTGTTTATCCAAGTTGGACATCTATCTTTCTGGGTCCCTGAGTGAAGCACTGATACCAGCTCTCTCAGTCTACTGGATCTCACCAATTCAGCTCAAGCAGATCATCTCGCAAACCAGCGTCTATGGACTGAACCAACTTCGTCTATCTCCACTCCACCACCAGTTTCAGGCCTGGGGGGGAACATCCCTGTTCTCATACACCTGCTTATGCATATTAAAGTATAATTCAGCGTTAATGTTTCCTGCCGAGATCTGAGCGCCAAAGTCTTAAAAATATTGTATCAATAAAATTCTTCTTATTGTCTTTTCTTTCTGTGTGTTTCCAGATTAAAATTCCTTTAAAAAGTGAAAGTTGTTAAAAACAAGTAGAAGACAGCAGTCTTGCAAACTAAATAATAGATTAAGTGATGTGAATAAAACAAAAGCTAAATTTCATGTTAAGACGAAGGTCTTCTAAGGCTTTTGGCTCATTTTCAGTTTAAAAGCCCCAGTGAAGAAGGCTAAGTTCACTTCTGTGGTTTTCTTTCAAGATGTTTTGACTCTCCAGTTCTCATGAAGCTTCCAGATTTAGAAGTCGTCTGACCTTCACCCTATGATGCGTTTGCCTCGTTTTCTCTTGAAAAGTGCTTCCTAATGAGGACAAGACAGGATAAGTGAGGTATTTTGGTCCCATGTCTCAAAAGCGACTGGTTATTAAAATGTACTGGTAAGAAAGAGGAAACCTGAGGCCACCTCCTCTGTTCATCGTTGGCTCTTACATGTTTAACAAAGATAGCGTCAAACTGCCTTTATCCCCTGTCTTAATTTGCACACGGAGTGCTGTGAAAAAACTCTTTGCTCTGTTACAGATACCTACTTCCAAACATTGCGCCAGCAGTATGACGATCTGAACAGCTGGCACACTTGGGTTAACCAGCAGGACATTGATCCTTGGCACACCACCAAGCCTACCCCTAAATGGCAAAAAATTTAACAAAATAACGAGCTTGGAACAGCCGGGTCAAAGTATGGACTGAAATGCTGCAGTGTGACTTTTTTTTTTGATGAACCGTTCTTGCTCAAAAGCCCTTCAATGTGGCTGGATTAAAAACGATTGTGCAAAGTATTTACTCACTTGGATGTAAAAGCGTCGTTGCTGTTGATCTGAAACACTTAACACGGTTAACGACGGCACACACAGGTATCAGGTTCACAGTGCAGAGGCTTTTTTGTGTAAAATGTTCAGAATGGCATTTTGTTTCCATACAATGCATTTGAATACTGTTTTGTTCTTATTTAGGTTTACATTGATAGCAAAAGTAGTCGGTTTAAAATGTCTAAGGGTGACAAAAAGGCTGAGACACAATCTGTTAAAGAGCAAGTGTTCTTTCACAGCACAGTAATAATAAAATAACAGCTTATACCCCATAATATAAGTAAATGGTTACAAAATGGTTTTATAGGTAGGAAATAGACGCATGAATGAAAGAAATCTAAAAGATTAAAGGCTCTATAAATGTGATTGTTCTAAGTTAACTTTGACATACAAGCCAATATCTGAAGGGAAGAAGATCTTACATATTTAAAACAAAATTGTGTTTTTTGAAATTTAACAGGAATTTGCAAAACATTGTCTATTTTTGACTCTCGTTTTCTGCAAATAGACACTTAAAATTGGAATTATCAGTAGCGTACATGAAAAAAAAAAAACACCAAAATGCTCAGATGGCTCAAACAGACACTGGTAAAATTATCTGGCTGTAATAAAAAAAAAAAAAGCTTTTTTAATGGCTTAAACGACAGCCCATTACTAAGGGGTGGACCTGTTTCGGTTGAATTTGCATGTTGTCTAAGCCATTACAAGGCCTTTGTTTGACAGTAATATAAAGCTTGGTACTCCACATTACTCCAGACTTTTTGAATTGAGAAAGCTTCTTGGAGAGGAAGCGAAACGTCTTCTACTATGGAAAACGAGTCCAGTTGCTTTGTTTTTTTACTTTTTTTTTGGAATGACCATGACCTGGATGACCGAGAATCTTCACCAGCACTGGCTGTAATTTAATGATCGTTACGTCTTGGATGACTTGAGAATTTAGACTTGTGTCGCGCCTCGAAACGTTGCCTGGAAAACCGGGAGAGACGGTCAAGTTCCTTTTATTTAAATGTCTAAACAGAATCAGTGCATTGTGTGAACATATGAAAAACAGATGAGCTAACAGTAGTTGATACATGCATAAAAAAAAAAAGAGTACAGCTTAACTGTAGAAAAATAGGCTTTGTACAAGCAATTAAAATGATGCAAGGTATTTAAAATCCACCTCTGACACCGTCGGCTGGCTGCGGAGGCAGTGTTAGTGGCCTTGTGGTGAGGCTGCAGCGCCTCAACCACAGAAATATGCAGTTAAACAGAAGCGTCTTTGGTTCGGCTGTACTTTGTGGTCTTTGACGGTTAACAACGTGTCGTTATAACTGAGGTAATAAGTTAAAAGGTAAGCACCAATTTAAATTTAACACTCAAAATGACAGACATTAAAAGCATACACTTGTTCCATGATGCCGTTGTTCTTATCGTATGGCTTTTTGTTGTTGTTGTTGCTGCTGGATCTACAGTGCACTTTAAAGCTCGAGGAATTGCACAGTCCATGCAGATCTGAGCTGCGTGGCTTGGGAGAAAGTCACTCGTCAGGGTCGGCGCTGCAGCAGAGTTCCTCACAGGTTCTTCATGCAGACCTGGCAGCGGCTGATGCGCGAAAGGAGCTGGCCGGCCTTCAGCGTCTCCGACGACGGCTGAGTGTGGAACGAGTGGTCTATGGACGTCAGCCAGAAGCTGTGTTTGTTGGCGAAGTAGTGGCACGTGCCCTTGGCCCCGTTACACTCGATGAACGGGGTTGTGCGGAAGTCCTCCAGGCAGGAGCCAGGGGACGACAGGGACTGACCGCCGCCTTCGTTTCCCGCTGCCGTGTGCTGCGGGAGAGAAAGATCAGAGGGTCGTTCCAGTGAGACAGGGGGGAAATAAAAGGTAATCTGACGTTTTTTTTACACGAGATGGTATCTGGTAATTCACAAAAACTACTGCTGCACATCACCCCGAACATGCTATCCCTGCAGAGAAACGCTGGAAGCTTGGCGGTGGCTGTTGGATTACTTTCCTTACAGCAAAGCAGGTCAGAGCTGATGGATGATTGATGCATAGAGCTAAATACAGAAAAAATCCTGGAAGAAACCCTGTTAAAGGCTGCAAAACACCAGAGACTACGGCAGAAGTTCACGATGCCAAGCACACAGCCTGAGGCGACATGGAAGGGTTTAGATCAAATCGATGTGTTTGAATGGTCTAGTCAAAGTTCTAGTCTAAATCCATGTCAGAATCTGTGGCAAACTAACGTTCACCGACTTTCCCCATCCAATCTGACTGAACCTGAGCAACTTTGCAAAGAAAAATGCGCAAAAATGTGAAAAACTGGTGGACACAGCCTGCAATAGCAATGCAAGACATTTCCGCAAAATATCAACTCAGGGGGGCTGAATCCAAATGCATGCCACACTTTTCAGATTTTTGTTTAAAGAAATTGGAAACAAAACCATTTCTCTTTCACTTCATAATATTTCACTGCTTTGTGAAGCCATGTCACATAAAATCCTGATAAGACACGACAAAGAAGGTATGAAAACTTTTACAATTATCTGTAAATGAGTCGAAGTCATGCACTGTCAGTTTTCCACCCACAACTGCAACTCACCATGAGGAAGGAGTAGCCAATCCACAGGCTCCTCCAGCCCACAGGACACTGCGGGATGGTGATGTCCTGACTGTGAACTGCAATAGCGACCGACGGCGCCTCGCAGACCGAGCAACGGCTGATGTACGGCTGGATCTCTTTCTCTTCTACGGGCATCATGGGAAGGGGAGCAGTGGTTGACAACCAGTAGGACTTATCGTTCCTGCTGGCATAGTAACAAATGTCCCCGGGGTTGCAGTACAGAAAGGGCATGGTGCTGAACCGTGGGAGGCAGGAACCAGCCAAACCTGGCGGGGAACAAACGCCGGAAAAGTACGGTTAAAGATTAAATTGCTTAAAGTTGTTTTGCTTTCTGATCCCCCGCTAACCACCACATACATGTTGCTTCACCTCTCAAGTATTTATAGGTTTTGAAGGAACAGGATCCAGTGGGAAAGAATGGAAACTACAGGAATTTCTGTTTTGCAAAGGTTCTCAGATTTTTATCAGTTTTTGGCAAACCTTCAAAAGGCAAAACATAGTTTAGCCACTTCACTTAGGAGCGTAATTAAATGAGTTGATTAAAAGTCTTCAAAGCAAGTGAATTAGACTGGAGGGATCAGAGAACATGGACTGGGAAGGATTCAGTTTCAGCTGAGGACACATCTCTGATGTTCACCTGCACTCCTGACTGTTACTATTGTAACAACTGTTTACATGCATCTTGCCCTACTCACCTTGACTGAATGTTGATTTGAACTGCTGACTGTTTATTCACAATTGTTTACATATACATTTGCAATACCGTACTTTAACTGCAATATGCAATTACCTTCCACTGCACTTTAATTTCAATAGCTGCTGTCCAAACTCTAATTATTCATTTTATAGTAATAGCTACCTGTGTATCATGCTCACAATTCTGCCTATAGTAATAGCCATCTGTACATATATTCATAGCACATGTAAACTCTGTTATAATAACAATCATCTGTATATTATGCTATTGTACATATCTGTAAAACTCTATTCATAGTAATATCCACCTGTATATTATATTTGGTACATATCCAGCTGTAAATTTAGTTCACAATACTAGTTATCTATATATTATACTCATAGGACAAATCTATCAGTAAAATTCTGTCTATAATAGTGTACATCTCTATATTTATTCAGTAAAAACCCATGTCCTGTACATATGGACCCATTGTTTATCCTTCACTTGCTGCTATTGCACTTCTGGTTAGACCTAAACTGCATTTCGTTGCCTTGTACCTGTACCTGTGTAATGACAATAAAGTTGAATCTAATCCAATCTAATCTAAATCTACACTGCAAAAACAGAACTAAAAATAAGTAAAATGTTCCTAAAGTTAGTGTATTTGTCCTTCATTTGAGCAGGTAAATAGGATTATTTGCCAATGGAATTAGTATTTTGACCCCTAATATAAGATAATTAGACATTCTGCACTTGAAATAAGATGATGGAGATGAGTTGGTTCTATTTTAAGGTCAAGAATCTTGTTCCATTGGCAAACCATCTTATTTACCTGCTCAAATCAAGGATAAATACACATATTTTAAGAACATTTTACTTATTTTAAGTTCTGTTTTTGCAGTGTAATCTAATAGAGAAAACAAGAGATTTCTGAGAGTTTTAGGGTTTTGACTTATCCCTGGTCTTATAGGACTTTTCATGACAAGATATGCTTAACGTCTGTAAAACCTAAATCAGGAACACCATGTAATACTGACAGACAGTGTCAAAAACACTCCTTTCAGGGTTTTGTATGAGCACAGAGCGGTTTTATAGCTCACGCTGACTCACCGAGGTCCTGGTTGTGGGCCTTCTCCTGGCCCTCCAGGTACAGCAGACTGTAACCGTCCCATAGTTTAGACATTCCCACGGGACACATGGGCGTCTGATCCGACTGACTGTGCTTCACAAGCAAGTAGCCCACGCTGATACTGCGGCCAGCCATGCCGGCTAACCCTGGGTTACCGGGCTGGCCTCTTTCACCTGTTGAGAAAGGATGGGTTTAATTAACCTTCTGCCATTTTCCTTTGCTTCAGCCTCATTACTCTCATCTGTATGCTTCTGTTACGCTGATCCCAAACGGCCCCACAGTGTCAGACATACCTTCCATGCCCTGGAGACCACGGTGACCCACGTTGCCCACCTCTCCGCGGAATCCCGGCACTCCTGGGGTACCGCTAATCCCAGGCATGCCTTTATCTCCATAAGGTCCCATGAACCCTGTACATAAACAACATAAATGCTTCTAGTCTACACCGTGTATACTACCAGTCAAAAATTTTAACATATCTATTCTTTTAGAATAAATGAAAAGATGTAAATGTTTGATTTCACAGTAGGAACACTATTCTAATCAACCTGGATCTCCAGGTGGGCCTCGAGGTCCTGGCTCGCCTGCAGACCCCTTCGGGCCATGGATGCCCCGCGGTCCTGGAGAACCTCTTTCTCCTGGAATTTTAACGGGAGTCGGAGCAGGACCCCGGCTGCCAGGTGCCCCAGGAAAACCTGTGGAATAGATGGCTCACTTAATGGCTCAGGTGAAAACCAAACACACAACGTTTATGCTGCCTGTAGCTGAAGTAGCTGGAGCTCAGACATACCCGTCCTTTGGCTCAGTTCAGTTTAACCAGTCTACGTTTAGCTGTTTTCATTGTTTGTCTTTAGCTAAAGTTTGTTCTAAAGTGGAAAAAAAAGCAGTGCTAAGGCTCTTTTTACAAACTGATTTATTTTGAGGTCTTAAAAACCTCCAGCTGTGTTTTAAGTACTCCACGTTCTGTGGGCTGTTTTTCATTTAAGATAACTAGTCTGATCCAGGGGTTTTCCACATCCAGTCTTCAAAAGCTACTGTCCTGTAACTTTTACTTCCACCGGTGTCAGGCCACACAGGCCAGTTAACGAACCATTCACTTATTTAATTCAGGCGTACAGCGGAAGGGATGCATCTAAAAGTAGGCAGTAGCTATAGAGGACCGGACTTGACCACCCTTGGTCTAAGCTTTTCAGATTTTGAACAAGAGATGATTAAATGTAACCTGACCCTAGCCAAATAAATTTTGCTCCGCCTAGCTCCACTCATCCATCTGGAACAGATCCATAGGAAAGGCGTTTCAGAAGGCTGGGCCTTATCAAAAATCCTTGCATATGATTGGATAAGCCACTTGTCTGTCATCTTTATCGACGTGCTATTTCAGCCACTCACACCTAAGCCTGATGAGAGCGACGCAGGAAAAAACAAAACCAAATCCGGTCAGGAGAAGGGCGAAAACATCGTTTCCATCAACAAAAGCCTTCAGAGCCGGTTTCTGATGTTCTTTTAATGAAACAATATTAGGTAGCTTGGACAACACGGAAGAAATAGCAGCAACAATGTTAACGCTTGCTTCCTCGATGCGAGCCGCCATTGTTGTCTGAATCAGTCTCACGGTCGCGTCTCCACTACGTCACATCTATGAAACTCCAGCCCTGCGTCCTGATTGGCTGGACAATAAAATTGGTTGAAGAAATCACTCTCTATGGGAGATGTCCCAGATGGACGTGAGTGAAGCTAGGCGGAGCTAAGCGGAACGAAATTCATCTGGCTCGTCAGGTTAAATTAAATGCGGTCCAGACCCCTTTAAAAAAAAGAGTAACAGCTCTTTGGTCTACCACTAAATTAAAAAACTAGTAATCAGATACTAAATTCAGCTTCATTAGTTGGACTCAGCACCCAGATGTATTGCCTTAGATTGCTTACACTGTGCATAAAAGGAAGAGTTTACTGCAAATCAGTGACAAAACATTTGATTTGGGGTGTAGCTGACAAATTGACGTGGGGATCAATGCTGCCGTATTGGATGGTGAACTTCATATCATCTACATTAAAACCTGCCTCAGACTACAAAAGCATTATGAGAAAGTTTTACACACATGTACACAAAGAACAACTGTAGAGTGTTTGATTGAACATACAAATACATAAAGGACTGTAAATGTCTTTGTAGCGCTTGTGTAGCGACTGACCTGGGAATCCGGTGTCTCCTTTCGGACCCACTGGTCCTCTCTCTCCCTTTAGACCGATCTGTCCAGGAACTCCCATGTGACCTTGGTCTCCTTTGGTTCCTGTTAAAAAGAGACAGCGCCTGTTCAGGTTAATTCAGTGTGTTTATATCGCGCCATTTCACGACACGTCATCTCAGGGGTGCTTTGCAGTAAAGAAGTCAATTTAATCAAATCATGAAGACAGATTCCAAGTCAAGAACATAACGCAGAATATGAAACAATGACGTTTCAATCAATTGATAGTCATGCAAGTGAAGCTTTATGTAGGTCTGTAGTACTAAAGCTGAACTTTGGAGATGTTGTCAAGGACTTTGGTGCAAAAAAGAAGACAGAAAAGTAGAATTGATTTCAAGATTTCTGTCGAAGTAATGCTCTTCAGACTTTTTTTGCACTGTGGATCATGTAACAACAGTAATTGAAGAATTCAAATGTAATATAGACAACATCTATATTTGAAGGCCAAGGTGCAGTTTTGGATTTTTGCATTGTTTTAGACACTGTGAAATAGAATGGGAATCTGCACCATTTCATAGAAAAAAAAAAAGAAGAAAATAGACAAACACTACAATCATTGTTATGTAGCATCTCGCTTAAGTCCCCAGATCCTCCTAAATCTGGTCCTGCTCTTATGCAAACCCTAAATTTACCTTATAATTACAGTTTGATTACTATTTTCTTAAGCTTACTACAGTACTACTACAGTATTCATAACTGCTTAACAAGTAATTTGAAGTTGAACTGTTTAAAATTTCAGTCTTTGTTGGATGTCCCTAAAAGCCTTGGACATCTAATGATTGTCGTTTTTGCTTCGTCTTCGGTCCCACCCATCTTCCCGTAAACTCGAACCAGCTTCCCTGTGCACACTGATGAAAAACGTCTCCAACAGTATCGCACTGACTCCATCATGCTTCTCTATGTGAATGTTGCGTTCAGGAAGACTTGCAGGTCTAAATTTAGACTTATTTTCTAGAGTGGCTTGCTTCTTTCCACTATTCCATAAAGGCCCACATTTAGGTATTTGTAAGACTAATAGTTGCCCGTTGACAGATTATTCCACCTGAGCAGAGGATCTTTGGAGCTCCTCCAGAGGTAATATGGCGCTCTTAGCTGTTTGCCTGATTAATTCTCTCCTGCCTGGCTTGTGAGCGTGAGTGAAGGTGCCATATCTTAATAGATTTGCAGTTGTGTCACACTCTGGATTAAAGAGCGTTGCTTTGTACACTAACTAGTCTATTTCTTTGCAAAACTTCTTCATACTTTTATCCCAGACCTCTCCGTAATGATGTTTTTTGTTCACTAAAGTTCTCTAACAAACCTCTGGTGCCTTTAAAGAGCAGCTTTATATAACGTCTGAAGGAAGCTGATTGCTCTGGATGGTATTTAGGAACACCAGACTAAAGGGAGCTGTGTGCAGCTCACACGTTTCAGATTTGTTTGTGTAAAAAAACAAGTTTAAGGTGTGTGAATAATTTTCCTAGGCACTGTGTAGTACTTGCTCCAAGACGTTTGTTTCAAGTATAAGAAAAGAAAAAAAATTAGACAAAAGAATGGGATTCAATTTGCTCCATATGAATAATTTCTACATAGCCCGGCAGCTGATCAGTAAACACAAGAACTAGTCAAAGATAATTTCTGGAGAAGATCTCTCTTTTAGAGGACACCTTTCTTCCCAGAGACTCCATCGGGGCCCCTGTAGCCCGCTGATCCTGGATCTCCTCGATATCCTCTCCTACCAGGGGAACCAGGGAACCCATGCTGTCCTGGTACACCTTTCTGACCTGGGAAAGCATCCACACCAGGCTGGCCCCTTGCTCCGGGATGACCTAAAAAAAGACACCACGTTTTATTAAATAAGCACATACAGACATGCGTCTGTTTTTGACAGGATCAAGATCTTTTCAATTCAACCATATGTCCAACAATAGCAGCTATAGCCTTTCATTTCAACGTGGAAATAAAATGCCTGAAAGCTCAAAATGAAATTTGCTTTATTAATAAAAAAGTAAAAAAAATACAAATATTGACACTGTATGAATAAGTATATACTTCTATACACTGCAAAAAGTAACTAAAAGTACAATTTTCTTGAAATTAGTGTATTTTTCTTTGTTTTAAGCAGCTAAATAAGACTATTTGCCAATGGGATGAGTATGTTTACCCCTAAAATAAGATAATTAGATATCCTGCACTTGAAATAAGACGGTGGAGGTGAATTGTTCTTATTTTAAGTGCGAAAATCTTATCCCATTGGCAAATAGTCTTATTTACCTGCTCAAATCAAGGAAAAATACACACATTTCAAGAAAATTTTACTTACTTTGAGTGTAGATTTAATTAGGATTTCATTACCAAATATTTTGGAGTTTATATGTTTAAAACCAACAGAAGAAAATCAACAATGACTCCTGCAACACTAGTTTCTTCCCACCCTGAAATCCCGGAGGTCCTGGAGAGCCCGGATCCCCCCTGGGGCCCGGGATGTCTGAGGTCCCATCTGGTCCTTGAAGGCCCCGCAATCCAGGCAGTCCAGGTTGGCCAAAGTCACCTGAATAAACGACACATGGTGTCAAGCTTTATGGACATGAGGTCCCGAAGAGACATGCGCATGTTGCATGTACTGCATAGAAACATCTAGGCTCACCCTGAGGCCCCTGGAAGCCCTTTAAACCTGCTGGACCTGGAACGCCTGGCTGGCTGTTGGGAATACCGCTTTCTCCTTTTCGCCCTTTAATTCCTGTCTCTCCAGCAGGTCCAACAATGTTCAGACCTGATGTGACCAGAAAGCAGGTTATTTACATGACAAAAACCTTCGTGGAAAAAACAATGTTTACAGAGCCCTGAGTTAACAGGCTGTTAAAAAATCTCCATAAACGCCAATTAATGTACAAGACAGAAAATATGTGTCTGTGTGTATAATAATAATAATAATAATAATAATAATAATAATAATAATAATAATAATAATAATAATAATAATAATGATAATAATAATAAATCATCATGAACTTTTTCACATTTTTTCACATTATAACATTAAACTTTGATGTATTATATTGGGATTTTACATCATAGCCCAACACAGAGTCCGTTAAGAGGAAGGAAAAAAGCTCTTCAAACTTTTTGTCACTTTTTTTTAACCCTTTTTTTTTTTTTTTTTTTTTTTCTTCAATGTGTGTATTTTAAGTTTCTTTCTACATAACTCTGGGATGCATTTTTATCTGTTTTGAACATCTTGCATGTCTGTGCAATACGACATAGAGCCCCTTTAAAGACACATTTCAGTTCCCCATTGGTGTCAGACAAATAGTTTGAAAAAGTTTGAAAATCTGAAAAATGGGCTGAACTGCTCTGCAGAGAAGAACGACCCAAAAGTTTCGTCATCTTGCTTCACAAAGCTGGTAGGACCCCAGAAAGACCTGTAGATGTAATTGCAGCAAAAGGGTGGTTCTCTAAAGTCCTCACTCACATTAAGTGGCCAAATTGATTAAAATTTCTAGATTTCTATTTATAGAAACAAAAATGAAATAAACTGTAAACCATTTTTCACAAGTTATATTGTTCTATTGCATAAAAGTATATTACAATATACTGAAGTTTGTGGTTGACCAAATGTGAGAAGTGTCCAGCGTATGAAATAATTTAGCAAAGAACTATATATTTATAATTTTGCCTCATTACAAAACAGCTGAAAAAAGAAATAGCCAACGGAAAACTAAAGAAAAACTATACTGACGTTGGACAAATTACAGACGTAAACACTTCAAGACATGCACAGATACGTTTTGAACTTGAGCAGTGGTCTAGAGTAAGCATTTAAATGCATTAACTCTCAGACATTCATAATTTACTCTAGAAGAGCGCTGAGGAATTATCTCTTGGAGGTCTTCAGATCTGTTACCTGGTGTTCCTTGGACACCCTTCGGTCCCTTCAGCCCATCTAATCCATAAAGACCCTTCAGGCCGGGGTAACCTGCACATATTTGAAACACATGTTATTGTGGTAAATAAAAAATCGCACAGGATGTTTCAGGTAAATAAAACAAAGGGCGTTGGTCCATTTGTGTTACCTTTAGTTCCAGAGAAGCCAGGAAAGCCCGGCTGACCATCTTTGCCTGGAATTCCAGGAAAACCCTTTTGACCTTGGTTCCCTGGCGTTCCTATCTGCCCGTCCAACCCTGGAAAATAAACAAAATCCTGTAAATGCAATGTAAACCTGTAGGAATCTGCAATGGATAAAGTAAAGGTAGTCTTGTACCTGGGAATCCTTGTATTCCATAATCCCCGGATTCTCCTTTTACCCCTTCAATGCCGTCAAAGCCGGTTATACCCCTGTCCCCAATTGGTCCAAGTAATCCTTTCAGCCCTATGGAAGGAATATCAAACCTTTTTGTGTCAGCCAAACCCGGTTTACCTATGTTCATTAAACCAGACAAGAAGAAACAACACCTGTATGAGGTCAGTTCGTACCTGGTTCTCCGGCAAATCCATCTTCTCCTCTCAGTCCTGGAGTTCCATAAAGGTCTACGCGAACGCCTTTGTCACCTGTAATATTTCGCTTTATTTAGCGACACATAACACAACTTCCACACATTTGCATTATACTAAGCCTAAAAGCTTGTTTGATGGTTAAATTAGATCTTTCACCTTTGGCCCCCTTCCTTCCTGCCACTCCTGTCTCACCGTAGGCACCCGGGCTTCCTTTGCCCCCCTGAAAAATAAGTCAGTTGAAATATTTGAAATAATCTTTTAAGGAAACTGATTTGACATACAGTCTACAAAATGGAAAAAAAAAAAGCAATTACCATTACTTGATGTTTTTCCTCGTCAAGTAATGGGACCCATACCGCTAACAATTACAAGGTTTTGACTTTCATTTTGAATTCGGCCCCTTTGTGATATATGTATTAAAGTTAAAACATTTGTTTTAAGCAATACAAAAACATTAATATTGATAACAAAAATTTCAAAACTCTTCTGCACTATCCTATACAAATCGACTGAAAAACACATTCATCTGTTTTAAAAAAATATATAAAAATAACAAATTATCTGGTTGCAAAGGTTTGCACACCTTTAAAACCATGGTTTTGATGGAGACCTACCATAAGTCATAAAACATTTAATTAACTGTGAAAAACGTTCTTAGAAAGGATTTTTTTTTTTTTAGAAATTTGCTCATTTGCATTTTTTTAATCTAAAGCCACAATTAGCAAATAATCAAATCAGTGTTGTAGTACTCGAGTCCGAGACTCGAACTCGAGTCCGAGTCATTAGCTAAATTTAGAGACTCGTGACTTGACTTGGACTTGAGCACTGATGACTCGAACTTGGACTCGGACTCCTACATTCAGATCATTCTGACTCGGAAATTGAGAAAAAGACTCGACTTTTTTTATATCATTAGGCTATAATTTTAATATGTCATTAGAATATTATTTGGTGTATGATTTTAATATCTAATTGTCGTACCGCGCACGTGACGTCACCATCTCATGAGCAACGCTCCTTGCCGCTAAGGTTGGGCAAACAGTGTGAGAGCGCAACGCAAGTAGCAACCAGCCGTTACACGTGCAACAGATACAAGGATATGACCGACTTTTCAGCTGTTAAACTTTCACAAGAGGATGTCCAGGCGCCCATTTTACTGGTAGAACTGTGGAACAACATACCAACATTCAGCTCAAACGATGGATTGATTGTCGAGGGCTCGGAAAGACGGGCCGAGTTGATAGGAAGGTAAGTCGATGTTTTTCTTCTGCTCGACGTTCATGCCGTCATTTGCAGTTTTTTTCTGTTTGTAATCACCGTCCAGGAATCGGTATACATTTTCCGGCCCGCCGAACAATTTAGTCCGGTCCGGTGGGCATGCATTATCATTATCCAACGGCTGTATCTCCTCGCTGCATCGACCGATCCACACCAGATTTGTTGTGAGTCATGGGGGAACGCTGCCGAACGCGTTTGTGGGAATCGCCCGGTGGACGGGCGAGGAAAATGCGTGAAAGCATCTGCGGTGGCGGGCGGCCGGCGGTGCGCGAACCCTGCCCGCCGGCCGGCCGGCACCGCGGCGTTGCGCGAACCCCGCCGGCCGGCCGGAGCCGCGGCGGTGGCCAATAGGCCGGAGTGCGCTTGGCTGCGAGGGCCGATCGACGCCGCTTGCGGCTTTAACATCCTTCATATGCGGCCTATCAGCGTACCTCGAGTCGCAGTTGCACATTCCATAACAACAATGTTTAAAAACCATGGTTAGCAGACGTCTTAGACTTGGAAAAGCAGTCGTTTTACCGAGTAAAACCAAGGGTAACTACAGCGAAAGAGTTATTAGTGCAATGGAATGTTACTGCTTCATGTCATACATCACACGTCAATAGTGACTCGACTCGGACTTGACTCGGATGAGTAGTGGACTCGACTCGGACTCGACTCTGATTTTTTTTTTAATGACTTGGACTTGACTCGGACTTGAACACTGGTGACTCGAACCTGGACTCGGACTCGAGGCATAGTGACTTGACTACAACACTGAATCAAATTGATCCTATAAGTGAGCATGCTCATTCAATCCCATTGTTGTTACTTTTTCACCTAGAAAATGTAAGTTCTTTTGTAAATGCCTCTCTGTCTTCCTAACACAATTTGATATGCATATATAATATCAGTGTTCATAAAAACAGTTTCAAGGCCCCACAATTGGGAATATCATCTTTGTTATTTAATGAATAAACAAAACATAAGCAAAAATAAAACAAAACGGCTTTTAAAAGTTTCTGTAAAATATAAACATAAACACAATTTCTGATGAGGAATAAATTACGACACTACACATTTATACAATATGTAAAATAACACACACGGTAAACACATCAGGTGTGCATTATGAGAACATTATAATTCAGCATTTTAAAGGAGATTTCCCATTAATGTTAGACTTTTAGTTTTGCAGGGTCCTGGGAGTTGAAGTCAAAGTGAACACCATGCTATAGAGCTCTCTGAGGCCTTCACCAATAAGACTACAGCAGCTAATAAGTCTGGAGAGGGATTTAAAGAAGTCTCAGATTAATTAGAAATCAGAATACAGTCTACCACCGGAGGATGCCAAGACAACATGCCCAGACCTGGCTCTGGGCTAAATGGTTGAAAAAGACTCTCCAAAAACTCCAAAAGACCTATAGAAGATTCTTGCTACTGATGATATGAAAGGGCATGTCTTTGCAATCAGAGAGACTGCACAAGCTTAACTTCGATAGGAGATGTCCAAGGAGGAACCCTAAGTCTTCGAAGCCCAGACCAGAACATCTGGAAAGATGTTCTGTGGGCAGACGAGTCTAAAATTGGATTATTTGGACACCAGAATGGAGGACTTGTTTGGCCTGAAGCTATAAAGCACCCTAGGAAAGGATGCTTTGCTGCAGCAGGACCTGCAGCAAAGCATCCGATCCTAGGGTGCTGCACTTCTTAAGGAAGTGCCTAAATAAGCATTTTCCTGTGGTGGCTTTGCTCACCTTGTTGCCAAGCATCCCATCAAAGCCCTGAATGCCTCTGTTTCCTGGAGATCCTGGCATTCCCTTAATCCCTGGCAGTCCCTGTGCACCTGGATCTCCATGAAGACCTTTTTCATTGCTGGGCTCCCCTGGAAGACCGTGAACTCCATCGGGGCCCGGCACACCTTGGCCACCTTGTGTTCCTGAGGAAAAACTTTTTGATTTATAGCGGAACAGGGACCCTGGGACAGACTGAGACACTGTTAATACATTAGAGCTGCAGACCTTGTGGTCCAGGAACACCCGTTTCGCCTTGATGTCCATGGTCGCCCTTGACTCCCTTAATTTGGACAAGCATTTTAGGGGACATCACCCCCTGTCGGCCTGTCAGACCACGCTCACCTGCAAGCGGGGGAGAGGGGTAAAAGGACTATAATAGGTGCCAGTCTTGTCACAGCAATGCCAGGGAATGACTCTGAGTCGCACCTTTCTCTCCCTTTACACCCGTCTGTCCTTTCAGGCCAACTCCGCCAGGGCTTCCAGTCTCTCCCTTTATACCATCAGAGCCCTTCAGACCAGGATTTCCTTCGACACCCCCAAAACCAAACATTCCAGGGGAACCTTTTTGTCCTGAAAAGAAAGAAGTCCGAATCCCCCCACCAAGAGTTTAGCGAAAACCATTTGACAAATTTTTAGTTTTTTATGCGCTGTAGAAGCAGAGAAAGGAACTGACCCTTCAGTCCTTGAAGTCCCGGTCGTCCCGTTGCGCCCGGTTGTCCAGGGTCGCCCGTTGGGCCGCGTTCTCCAATGGGGCCATCATCCCCATAAACACCCGGCATTCCTTTCAACCCTATCGGACCCGGAGGACCTGGTTCTCCTTCTGTTCCTCTCTCTCCGGTTGCTCCTGATGACGTAGAACAGTTTAAGCAGGAAAGAAATTGTTTTTGTGTATCTGTGTTTGTGTGCTTGCTTCTCTAACCTGACTCTCCAGTTTCACCAACCGGACCAGGTGGTCCCGCCCTGCCAGGATCACCAGGGAAGCCATATAAGCCAGCTGGCCCAGGTCTTCCCTCTTCCCCTGGTAGGCCCGGGGTACCTTTCGCTCCCTTCAAGCCGATCATGCCAGGCATTCCGTTTATTCCTAAAAACATCCGTCAAAACGAAGACATTAGAGCAAATTCCGGACACTCCTTATTCCACACTTTGACCAGGTTAAAGAACACAGCTGACCTGAAAAACCCTGCAGGCCTGGATCTCCAGTTTGGCCCTTTTCCCCTTGCAGACCAGGTGGTCCTGGGTCACCTGCAGGTCCGGGTGATGCTCCTATTATTTCTCCATGAGGCCCCTTTTCGCCCTGAGGCCCGTATCGGCCAGGCATACCAGGCACTCCAGGGCTCCCTACCGTCCCTTTCCTGCCAGGAATCCCCAAGTCTCCACGGGGACCGGGAAAACCTGTGACAAGAAAAAAACACTCACCTTTGGACCAAAAACCAATCGTACCACCCTTAGTGGCAACAACTACCATTGGGCATGTTCAATAACGGGAATCTTTTTAACCTCTGTGGAGGAATGTTGGCTTTTTTTTTTTTTTTTTTTTTAAGGATCTGATGCTCTGACAGGCAGAGAGCTGTGAGTAAAACATTTGGACAGCAAGAGGAGGAACTTAGTTGATAAATAATTTCTTCTAAGCTTTTGCAGTAGATTTTGTAGAATTATGCCAGTTTGTCCAAAATTCTTTAGACTGGACACAACAATGACACTGGACTTGGTACTGATGTATAGAGAAATTTCCTGAATTTTCTCAGTAAAACAAGTTTGCAAACCCATTGCAGGGTTTGCAAAGACCCTACCCTAAGGCGGGTGGGGTATGGGGGGAAAGGTTTGAGGTCCTCGGTTGGGGTCGAAGGGGGGTGGGTACACTTGCTGTCCTGTTGGAGTCTGGGATAACCCTTTACTTGAAAGGTTTACTGGAGTAACAAACTGCCAAAATGTCTTCTTAACCCTTTCCAGAATGACATAATTTATTGACTTTGTTTCTCATCTGTTGCTGAATTTCTTTAGCTCAGGGAATCGTCTGTTAGTTTATGAGATCTTTCAGTCGCTTCATGTCGTCAGACGGGTTCTTTCCAAGTGATTTCTTGATTCTGCCAGTAATCAGGTCTGGTTGAGGCTAGTCAATGGAACATGGCTTATCATCACTGCCAATTCCTAATTTAACAAGGAGGTCCAACGCTGTGGACTAAGCTTTGACGTAGTTCATGAGAGATGCTGACCAACCCAACATTAGCATCAGATCTCTGTCCAAAGTCTCATTGTCGCTTCTAACCTGCTGGTCCAGGAAAGCCGCCCGCGCCTCGCTCTCCTTGTTCTCCTTTCTCTCCCTTGAATCCACTTCCACCTTTCAAACCTTTTGGGCCAGGGAATCCTGTTGGATAAAAAAAAATAATAGCAGTGCTTCAAAAAACAACAACAAAATGCCGCTACACAGAGTGGATTTAACACAAATCAGTGGGTTTGGTTACCTGGGGCACCTGTTATTCCACTGAGTCCTGGAAGTCCTGGCAGACCAGGAGGACCTGGGATAGCCTCACAGGCGCCTGAGAGAAAATCACCAAACACCATCAGGACCATATCAGTGTGCTCTGATCAGGTGGCTGTTTACCAATAACTGCTTGGGTGCAAGTAATATATGACTGCTGCCCAGCGTGAATGTTTTTCATAATCGGACATCGTCCTCACATTAGCTGCTGCCTCAATAACTTCAAACTCCAAAAGGCTTCAAAAATCCTCATGCAAACCAATGAAATAACTCAAAGGCAAAGCACAAACAGGGGAGTTATAAAGAAGAGCAACGAGTTGAAAACATTATTATACCAGCTACCTGTCACTTCCACCTGTCCGCCATCTCCGTGTTGAACACATCCGCCTTTCAGTCGACAAGCAGGGAGAGAATGAAAGAGAAACGCATTCGGAACAAGAGTTATTCAAAAGCACAAAGCTTGGTCTCAAACAAGCTGAGCTGGTTTGAGGGAAGCAGCGTTTGCATTAGGTAGACAGCGGGAGGAAGAGGAGCAAATGACTGGTCATGCTTCCTTCTCTTTCTAACCAAAAGACATTAACTTTCATTCCAAATCCATCACTTCCTTTGAAAGAGAGGTGGAAATTTATATAGAGCAAAAACAGGGAAAATCTGTGTTGGAAAAAAAACAATATGCAACACACAAATGGCATTGAATATGAGCAGGAAAAGGAGGTGGTCAGCCGCCCCTTACCCGGACTTCCAGGGGTCCCAGCCACTCCCTCGTAGCCGGGGAGGCCTTCATCTCCAGGTAGACCATGCTGTCCTTTGAGACCTGCAAAGTCTTCACCTGGTATTCCCGCAAGCCCAGCAGGACCAGGTCTACCGGGCCATCCAGGGAACCCTTTGTCCCCAGGTTCCCCCTTGGGTCCTTCACCCTGGTAATATCAGCCAAACAAGCAAGCAGGCGATAAAGAAAAGAAAAGTGCTGTTTTCATAGTGTCCACAGTCACTGTTTAGTGGTTTAGCTACAGTGGCTCTCAAATGTCCACACACCCTGCTAATAATTAGAGCTGTGCATAAAAATCGATACAAAGATTAATATCGATTTTTTTTAAAATGATTTAAAACCGATATTCTGGCTTTCAATATCGATATACCTCCCAACACCTAGGGGGCGCTATTGCAGCCTAACCTTCATCCCTAAAATCAGACGTTTGGGCACGTTTTTGGTTTCTGTGATACATTAAATGCATTCAACCAAATGCACTTTGTTTTCCTGTTAATATATCAGTGTTCAATAAATTGAACATAAATATAATATTTGGCTGGTTTTGTTGATTGAATGACTGAGCATTTGAAAGTAATAAATATCGATATTGGAGTCAAATCAAATCAAGGTGAGCTATATCGAGAATCGTATTGTATCGTGAGCTATGTATCGAAAATCGTATCGAATCGGCTCATCCTAGATGATACCCAGCCCTACTAATAATGTAACGTTTATTTGATATTTCTAAAGATTTTCCGTGTATACTCAGGTATGGATCCTGCACCATTCAACTGATGGGCAGATCTCTTAGAAAGAAACATCTGAAACAAAAAAAATGTGCAATAACTCCCTCTTCTTTGGAAGGAGTCTGCCAGCATCTGACATCTTGACATGACGACGTTTGGCCAATCTACGTTGCAAACGTTCACCAGATCTATCAGATTATGGGAACATCTCCTTTCTGCAACCCTGTTCTACTCTTGGCAGCCTCTCTGGTCAGTTTCCGTCTCGTCTTTCCATCCACTTTGCAGAAATACCCGATTTCTGTAAATCCCCTGTTTCCCCCCATTTTCTCCCGTTACTAGTGAGTTCCTTCACTGTGCCCTGGTGCATAGAAATTAACAGGAAACTCCTACTTTTACCAAGTTGATAAGATTTATGTTGACAACAGGCGGTAACTTCAGAGGGGTGAAACTGAAACAGAAACCAAAAGTGTTTCGGCGAGCTATTACACTAGCTTCACTCATTGTCCAGTTACAAGATGTGAAAAATGTAAAATCCACTTGTGCCGCAACATATCACAAAGTCAAAATAGCTGATTTGGTCAGTATGCTAAAGACGAACAGTGTAGAGAGATTTGCTAACGGCCCAAGACGTTAAAATCGCGACTTCCTCATTCCCAGACGTAAACCGCCATTTTTGAGTATTTAGCTCATCTTTATCCGTGCGTCACAAAACTGGACAGACTTGGTGTGTAAATGTAAAGTAAAAATTGAATAATGATAAAAAGAAATACAGGGCGATGAACGAAACAAATTTAAAGGTATACAGTAGAAACGGTCATTAAGGACAGAACTGATGGACTCACTGGAAGGCCGCGGCTGCCAGGGAAACCGTGAAGACCGTTTGGGCCTGGAGCACCGGGTGTCCCTACCGGTCCATCATTTCCTGGCTCACCAATGTCCCCAGGATACCCTATGGGGGACAGAGTAAAGCCCAGTTCATGCATAGAGTTATTAAACACCTAACCCTGTACGGCAGAGTTTTTTTTTTTCTTTAGATGGACAGAAATAATAATTTGCACCTTTTTCTCCCGCAAGACCCGTGTCTCCTTTCCGACCTTTGGGCCCCTGTAAGCCATTAAAACCAGCAGATCCCTACAATGCAACAAAATATGGTCAGGTGTGAGAGATCAGACTTAAAAAAAATAAAATAAGTAAAAGGTCTGAAATGGTTATTTCCTTACTGGCAGGCCGTCGGCTCCTTTTGGACCTGGGTCTCCTATATCTCCGTCATACCCAAACTCTCCAGGCATCCCAGCATCGCCCTGCAGACCAGCCGGACCGGGCAAGCCCCTGGGGGCACTTTCACCACCGCAGTTACATTCTCCATGATCGCCTGATCACACAAGACACAGTCAGGCGGGAGACATTTCACAGAGTTAGGCGAAGAACAAGGCTCTCTGCTTTCTGTGCGTGCTAAGAGCACCTTTCATTCCTGTAGCGCCGGCATTGCCAGGTCTGCCCCCCCTTCCTTTATCTCCTTTGAAGAACTCCTTCCCTATAGGTGAACATGAGTTAAAGCAAAGAAACATGGCGATAAAAAAGGGAATTACCCTCTCCACCCACATAATCACTCACAGGATCCTTTGGGTCCAGCAGGGCCTCGGTTTCCTGGACTTCCATCGGGTCCTGGGGTTCCCGGGAAGGCAGCCGGTCTACCCTCGGTCTCCTGGCAGGCCCTTTTCTCCCGGCTCCCCCTTAAAACCGAAAGGGCCGAACAACTCCCAAACTACCAAAGGAAAAAAACATACTTTTATCAGGTTATTGTTTGGGTTATGCTGCTTGTTGTGTCCATACTCCACCTCAATCACATCCCTTTGCATCACTTCATTTCAAAGAAGCTAAAGATCCTAGAAATGTGTTTGGAGTTTGCATCGTGGGATGAAGGAAAGGTATAGTATTGCGAAAATTTCTTCTGATGGTTTTCACAAAATCAAATGCTAACACCAGATAAAGATGACCGAGTAAATGAAAAAAAAATCTAATGATAATTTCTTTCATTAAGGGAACAAAGCCATCTAAACCAACCAGGCTCCATGTGAAAAGATAGTTGCCTCTACACTGCAAAAACAGAACTAAAAATAAGTAGAATTTTCTTGAAATTAGTGCATTTCTCCTTGATCTGAGCAGGTGAATAAGATTATGTGCCAATCGAAAGAGTATTTTTACCCCTAAAATAAGATAATTAGATATAATGCACTTGAAATAAGTTGATGGAGATGAGTTCTTCCTATTCTAAGTGCAAAAATCTTATTACATTGGCAGATTATCTTATTTACATGCTCAAATAAAGAACAAATACACTCATTTCAAGAAAGTTTTACTTATTTTTAGTTCCGTTTTTGCAGTGTATCTAAGATTCTGGTGCGTCAGTGAATCACAGCGAGAGCCATTAGGAATAAATGGGGAAAGCATTGTGCATTGGCGGCTGACCCACCAAACTTCCTCCAGGACCTCATCAAAAACTCATCCAGACGGCCACAAAGCAGCCCTGAATCTAAAGCTCTGCCCACCGCAGCATGGTGGTGGTGGTGGTGTGATGATCTGGGGCTGCTGTACTGCTTTAGGCCACCAGACCACTCGGTGTAATTGATGGAACCGTGAGTTCTGCCTTTTTAAAGGAAAAGAAGGAGCATGTCCGTCCATGCATTTATGCGTCAAGCGCACGGCAGCGGTCCGAGGCCCACCTGCAAGTTAGCCTCTAAATGGCTGAAAAAAACAGGCTGTAGGTTCTGAGGTGGACTTAGTCAAAGTCTGGACCTAAATCCAGGTGGCAAGCTGCTGCTTCACGGAAGCTGTGGCCACCGAGGGCGGCACAATCAGCTATTAGGTTCAGCGGGGGAATTAAATTTTCACACAGGTCCTGGTTGGTTTGGATGTCTTTTTTTTTTACCCTCTCTTTACATAAAAATGTGATTTAAAAACTCTTTTCGGCATTTACTCAACGTCTGATTTAGAAAACAAAACGTTAATGCTCTTAAATATTTAAGCGTAGCCAAACAAACAAACAAACAAAAAAAAAAAACTAAAGAAATAAGTAAGGTGTGAAATACTTTTTTCTCAGCACTTTGTAAACGTGCCATGAAAGGAAAAGGATGTGCCAAACACAAAAGAAATGGTCGACAGAGGAGGATTTTACATCTTAATATTATCTTTCAGAAAAGTGAACTCCAATCTGAAAAAGCATGTTGCCAAACTTGAACTGAAAAAAACAGAACCTTTGTGGTAATATAAGGGGGGAAAAAAAACCAATACAGCTATTTAAGGATATAAAAGCTAAAAACTGTATTGGCAAAGGTTCACTCCTGAAATTTTTGCTTAACAAGCTTTTCTAGAACAGACAAAGTTAGAAGTTAGACATTAAAACCTCATAACTATGCAGCCAGTGAGCAGTTTTTTAATCTTTAGTTGTTTTGACATTTTAGTGATATGAAGTGTTGCAACCAAACCTGAGCAAGGATGTAAGATGAGCAGAACTATGAGGCAACACAGGTGGGATCTCAAACAGAAGCCAATCCCCTGAATTTGTAAATTCATCTGGAGTGATGAACTCCGCCTACGAACCTTGTTGCTGTGAGGAAGAGGCAGGAAGTCCAGGAGGTCCGGGGAAGCCCTGGTCTCCGATCGGACCTCTCTCTCCTTGTGGACCCGCCTCGCCAGGGAACCCAGGAGGTCCAGCTTAAAAAGGTCAAGGTAAACAGAGAAAACATTAACCGGACACTTTCTAGTTAGTGCAACACATTTGTCCAAGCTACACTGCATGATCTCAACAGTGTGAAACCAGGGCTCAGTTTTCCCACACAGAGGTTAGGCCTAGTCGTTCATTTAATTGGTCAGAACTGCTGAAATCTGCCTTCTCAGCCAGAATGCACGTTAGTCCAAGATTTATCAGTGCAGCATGGCGTCGAGGTGATGAGTATAACAAAAGTCTATATCAAATTAAGAGTGCTTGAGTATCAGATGTATAGAAATTAGAGGATTGGTTCTGTACTTCTTGAAAGCTCATAAATGCAAGTGTCAGGAAGCTATAAAGGACAGCGTGAAAGTAGCTGAATTTTCTTTTATTTATTTTTTTTACTTTTGGACTCTGAGCTTTTAACATCCATGAGATGCGATTTTCTGCATTTGCTTTATAGAATATTTAATGTGGCACCTAGGACAGATGAACTGGGGATTTATCTGGTGATGATGTACTTAACACCAGATGAATCCAGTGATTGACAGAATTTAGATTGCTATTAGGAAATCGTTAAGAAATAGATCCAACTGCAGTTTTTTTTATGATATATTCACCTACAAATATGGGAAATTTGTTGGAGTCATATAATGGAGCCCAGAATAATAAAATGTAAGAACTCATTTTTTTATTATTTCTGATCCATGCAGAGATTCAATATTTAAGATTTTTGCATCTCTCTTTATTTTCATTTCTAGCTATAGAAATATCCCTGAACCCAGGGATGAACTTGTGGCAGAAACACGTGACCTTTTGCTTCTAGGGAAGTGGAGGCTAAACTAGTTTGCACCTCTTTATTTCTGTCTGTCTGAACTTCTCCTTAAGACAAGCAGAGTTCAGATACGTCATTAAAAATGAAGACCATATGAAAAAGGGAAGCCTGAAATCAGAGATGGTCATGTTTAAAAGAGTAGAATGCCAGAACGCAAGGCAAGCAGAGGTTCAGGGGCTGCGTGGTGAGATGGAAAACATGACTTAATGAACACTATGACAAAATTTACAGGCTGGCATAAAATAATCAAGGCCAGGGAACAGAGCAGACAAAGGGTAGCACAACAGAGGACCCGACAAGGAGGGAAAGGAAACCTGCGCCCGTATTCACAAAGAATCCTCAGACTAAAAGTAGCTCTTAGTGACGTCATTTTTCTTAATTTTACCTCAGTAAGATAAAAGTTATTCACAAAGCACCATAGGCCTTAAGAGAGCTCCTAAAGTGGAAAAATGTTAGTAGTAGTTAGGAGGACTGAGAGAAAAAGCTCTCAATGATAACATTTTTAGAAGAAATGGAAAATGTGGCAGAAAAATATATGATGAGAATAGAATCTACAGGCTAAGAAATGATTCTACGACATAAAAACTGACAGACTGCACACTCACCAGGAGGTAACATTAACCAAACACCTTGGGATCAGGACAGAAACGGATTTAAAGGAGAAAGAACAATAAAATGACGATAGTCGGTACATTTTCCCCCTGATAAGGATCCTAATTAATTATTCTTCCACCGCTCCGAAACTTCTCACTTTGTGTTTTACCACAAGGAAGTTAATCAGTTTCACTGAGGTTATTTTTTTTTATCTCGTGTAATGTCCATTATTTCCTCACAGAGTTTCACAATGAGTCAGCTGGGGTTTCTGTGACCTTTCACCATCATTATTCAGCTGTTCCCAAATGTGTAAAATGCAGATACTTGTGAGAAAATGCAGACTTCCTAGTTTGTACCTTATGGCAGCTGCTGACCACATGCGTCATTTACAGTTAGCTCGTAAATGACGCATTTAAAAAAATGGAAAAAACAGCACGGAAAGAGGCGTGGTGGAGTGTGCCGGTGGTGTGGGGGGGCGGAGAAAAGGAGGACACATTCAGCTCTCCTTTAAAGCCCATCCAGACAGGTGAATGATGCTGTACCTGAGTGTTTGAATGCATCCGCACCTGCTAAGGATGAGTGAAGAAGGAAGCACACAGCGAAGCAGACCAGATACTGAAGCTTAGATTTGCTGCTTATTTGCACTGTTTCCTCAGCTTAGCTTCAGGATATTTTAGTGCCTTTTAACCGAGACGCCCCTGTTCAGTAGAGCTCAAACTTGACTGTTTGTTCAGCCTTTAATCATCTTACCATCAGGCCAAGGGGATCCTGATGGAATCAGCGTTCCTGGATCTCCTCTGACTCCCTGAAACAGAAAGGATGAGCTAGTTTAAATGACCAGATGTGGCTTCTCACAGATTCACTAAATGTAAAAAAGGTTAGACCGTATATTTCACTGAACATATCGAAGATATCAAAATCTATATGTGTGTATATATATATATATACACACATATATATATATATATATATATATATATATATATATATATATATATATATATATACACACACACATATATATATATATATATATACACACACACATATATATATATATACACACACACACACACACACATATATATATATATATATATATATACCTGGATTAGACATAATTACACATCATTTTTAAATCATCTATTGTAGCTGTTGTCTCACCTTAAGACCGTCGGTGCCTCTCAGCCCTGGATCACCAGGCTCGCCCTAAAAAGTGTTTTCATGACAGCTTAGAAAAAGAACGTTTTGCTTTTAATCAGAGGCTAAACAGAATATTGTCACCGTACCCTCTGACCAGGAGTCCCATGTGCACCGCTTTCGCCCTGAAAAACGGACACAGACGAGCACACGCTATAAGTTTATGATGTAACAAGCCGAGCGTTTAGGAAGAAACGCATGAAGACGTGACCGTGCCTACCCGGTGCCCAGGTAATCCCGTTATACCGGGTTCTCCTTTGTTGTCCATGTTGTCCGCCTGAAATAAACCAGCCACAGGATCAGAGGAGGAACCGGTATTTCAGTATTCAAATGTGAAACCAGAAATTAATATTTCATGAGAAATATTTGCATAATAATGCTAACGAGAGATCACATACCTCATCTCCCATTTCTCCTTTTTCACCTGGAAACCCAGTTGGTCCCTGAAACAATTAAAAAATTACCTCCCATGATACAGACACATTTTGTACCTTAGCTTCTTATTTATTGATTTTTTTTTTTAATTATTTGTTAAAAATGTTGATCATTACTGGGATGGGTTTCCGCTGCTGACGAGTGTCGTTTCCTGGGGGGCCCTGTTCTCCGATTTCCCCCTGTGGCCAAAACAGGAAGTGCAACAAAATTTAGCACTGGAGTGTGTGATCATTAAGAGCACGTTTAACGAGGATAATTAAAGAAAATATGCAGAAACAAAAGCAGCCAGTTCAGATCGAAGGCAGCTGCAATTCAGATGTCCCGTTGACAGACCTAAATATATTTTCTATCAGTTTTGTTATTTGAATGCTTAAGAAAAACAAGGTTGAAAAATAATCTTATTTCAGAGAAGGGAAACCAACACATCACTTCTTTGCTGTGATGTGTTCAGTAAGTTTTAAAACCAATGTGCTTACAAGGCCAGCTCTCCACTTGTCAGCCTTGCTGACCTACGCTTAACCTTGCCTGTAAGATAAATTCTGGAGATATTTGGGCATTCACAAACACACAAGAATGATAACGATAATGTGCAGAACAAGAGTGCAACACATTATCAGTCTGGCTGGCCAGGTTAATCTACACTCCCCTCCTAAACCAAGTTTAGTTAACATTTGAATGAGCCTGTTTATACATACTGAGACAAGTGACTGATTAGTTGACCTGTGTGGGACAGACTTCTGGCTGCGTTCTAGTGTATTATTTATGGATTTAACGCCTCCAGGACCAAATAAAACTCCATGATTTTTTTTCTCTCTCTCTCTGCATTGCACTAAAATACAATTAAAACTGGAGACTGATCTTTCCTTTGTAAGTGAGCAAATTTACAAAATGCTTTTTTCTTCCCCTGTAATCCTTTCAATGAGGTCAGACATTGTATACTTGAAGTTAATTTTATTAAGTATACTTGCGTATAAGAAAAAGTCATTTTATTAATATTGTACTTAGTCTTAGACTTCTGTTTGTACTTGTCAGTATATAAGTCAAGTATACTTCACTATACTATTGTTAGGTATATGAAATACAGTTTATAAAAAGTTAACTTCAAGTACACTGCCTCATTTTAAGTATGAAATAAGTATACTCGTAATACACTTGAATAAACTACTTTTTTTGCCAAGGGATTTTATGCACCAATACTAAAAAGAAATACAGTCAAATTCAATATATTAGAACATGCATTTCTAAGAGGCTTGTCTCGTTTTCAGGTTATAAGCCCCCCTTTGAAAACGCATTTAAGCCGGTATTAAACATACCTTTTTTCACTAAGCCCCCATTTCTGCATGAAAATGTTGCTTTAATATTGGTCTAATGCATATTTTAACCTTAAATGATGTGTTCTTATTTGCTGGAGGTGGAAAAAAAATCACAATTGACATAATTAAAGGCTATAAAACATCACCATTCTGTGGTAATTTAAAAGTGTTTCCCTTGTTGAATTAAGATTCTGAAATAAATGACATTTTCAGTAATATTCTAATATATTGAATATGACTGTATACCAAACACCTTTCTCTTCAGTATGAAAAGCCAACTAATTTGTAAAAGGCTGTACTAAAATAATGAACACCAGCATGGGTACTCGCCTGCTCTCCTTTGACTCCCTTCAACACTTTGGTCATGGTGCCCTGCAAAGAAGCAAACACTTAAAGCATCTTTCACACGGTCCAATCTCTATTTCCCGCTAACTCTGGAATCCGATCATCACTCTAAACTTCAAATGCACACAGCGGTATTTCTACACATAAAACCAAATGCGGTTTCATTTTTGTTTCCACGTTTTCTTTTTTACCTTCGGTCCACGTGGGCCTGGAGGACCCGGAGGACCCTGTCAGAAGACAAATATATTCCTTAAGAACCTATTTGCTTGACAAGAGACTTAGTATCAGAGGGAATAGAATGATTAATGCCCTGCAACACATGCAGACATTCACCTTGGGTCCTGGAAGGCCTCTGTTCCCTTCCCACCCTTGATTTCCTGGAAGCCCCTGAAGAAAAATTAAACAAAGGATGACTAAGGAATAGTAGAAGTTTCAGATCTCCAACAGAGTTGAATTAAATGTGTCTTACGGCCAATCCGTCCTCTCCTGGTCTCCCTTGGTCTCCCTAAGGAGAGATGTTCAAAGGTACTTATGTTAGAGCATAAAGAGATAACTGCAGTTGTATTTGTAACCGCGATGCATGTGTGATTCTCACCCTGAAGCGCATCATGTACACGGTGACGTCCAGAGAATCCCCCTTCTCTCCCTTCCTGCCATGTTGTCCCTGGATTTGAAACAGCGGCAATTTCAAAATATGAGCATTTACATGAAAGCGGATATAATTACGGATTCCTGAGTGGATTCAATGTTACACACGGGATTTCCAGGGGCCCCCGCAAAACCAGGTAATCCCGGGAACCCCGGGTCTCCTTTGGTCCCGTTACAGCCATCTGCTCCTGGCTTCCCTCTGGATCCGGCTTGTCCTGGATGGCCCTGCAGAGGGAATCACACAAAGCAGGATCACACATACACCTGTCAGCATACGCTTAGGTTCTGTTTCAGAAACAATATGATGTTTACTCACAGGAATGCCATCGTTTCCAGAGAACCCAGGTACACCAGTCATCCCCTTCAGGCCCAAACGTATTTATATATTTAACAAAGAAGATTAATCTGATAGATTCTCATTTAAAAAAAACAACAACATATAATCTGTTTTTACCGTGCTGCCTTTTGGGCCTATGATGCCACCAATTCCTTGGTCACCTTTCTGTCCTTTTTGTCCTGTAATACCAGGATCCCCCGGTCGCCCTGGGGGTCCATGTGGGCCCTGAGGACCAAGAGGCCCTGGGGAACCCTGAGAGTAGGAAGGTTATTAAAAAAGGAAAAGACAATATGAATAATAAAAAAAAAAAACTCTATGTGCTGTATAAGTAAAACACAGTTCATGCAATTTTATCAATCGACTTTTGAGCAGAGTTAAGAGCAGTCACATCTGGGCTAGAGAATAAGTGTGAGTGAAAAGATTTCCAGAGTAAACAGGAATTAGATGAAAATAAAGGTTTAGGGGTGATCAAGAGACAGATGCAGGGATAAAAAGCAAATATAATAATAAAAAAAAGGAAAACATGAAATGGAGCCTATTCTGGCAAGGTTTGACTTTGTCTTCATGCATAATGGCTACTACAGTGGATAGCTATTACAAAACTGCTTTCTTCTATGCGAGTGTTGGGACTCAATGCACTGACATCTACTGGCCAACCAATGTAGGTACAACACACGCTACATGGTTTTTGAAATAATTTGACAGCAGCAACTGTTTCTGTTATTTTATTTTTTTTTAAAAAGGGTTTTACTTAGAGTCTAATATAATGAAACGCTTGTTCCTAATAATTTTGCTGACTTTTTGTTAATATATGTGAGTTAAAGTTGATGTATTCTAATTATGTAAAGCAGAAGTTCTGTACATGACATAAAACACACCTAGTGGTTGGGTGCTGGTAGTGGTCTGAGTCAAGAGTAGGATGCTAGTGACAGTCCCTATGAATGTTTCTTGGAAAAGAAAGGATTGCTGAGGAATGCTGAATTAGTTAGAAATGCTGAAGAGGGTAAAGATTGCCCCTTGACAGAAATTAGGGACAAATATAACCAAGATATCAGGTACCTAAAATTAAAAGGAACCTGTTTCAGAGTGGCAGTTTGTATTCCTCAGTTATACTTTTAGATGGTGGGAATTTGACTTGTGCATCACAGAAGTCATCATTTTTTTATGTTAAGGGTTAAAGAACATTACCTGTTTTTGTATTTATTTCTGTTACCTACAAACTTCAAAATCCAAACACATGTTGTTTACCCGAGTAGAAATATGCAAAGCTATTAAAAAGTGCAGGTTAACTTTTTTTAATGCCTACAGGAATGAAAATGCTCAGGCAAAAAATCCCAAACGAGGTTGAGAGCATGAAAGGATAACATTTTGCTTGTAATTCTCGTTTTATCCACCAGATGGAGACAGAAACCCTTTGTTTCCTTCATTCTAGTAGCTCTCTGTACCCATCTGGTGACCAAACTGGGTATTGCACTTTACCAACCCCCCCCCCCCCCCCCACACACACACACACACACATATACATATATGTACACACACTTTACTACTCCATGAAATATCAACACATGACTAAGACAGCAAAGCAAGATCCTGAGGAGAGGAGGACAAACTGAATCATATGAGAATCATTTTATAGGGCGAAGATAGACGGGAAGATGAGGACTAATTCATGTAACATGAGGGCTTATAAGGTCAGTAAGTGATGACTCACGAGGTCTGAGGGTAATACAGTTTCTGTGAGAACCAACAAGCACTTTTTTTTAGAGCTTGTTTTTAGTCCCCTGACGGAAATGCTTTGGACCGCGTTGTAGACCAGAGGCAAGGATGTGAGAACCATGTTGAACTGCAACCTAATCCTTCATTTTCAGCTCAGATTAAACACAAGTAACCAACGCCTGAACGCATGTTAACTCGTTCATACAGTGTGTTCCCTGAGTCTTTTCTTGGAGTCATCATTACAACAGGAGATGTGATTTATCTGCACTCAGTATCAACCCTGAACAACTGACTAAAGCGATGTAAAAACAAGTCAAACTAAACATGAATGTGTATGCATGACTGATATATTTTCCCCATTAAAGTGTCCTGCAAAAGTATTCACACCCTCCTAAACCTACCCACGTTTAGTCACATTACAACGTCAAAGTTCAATGTTTTTTATTTTATGTGACAAACTCAGGTATTCATGCTCAAAAGTATGAAAAGGAAGGTGTGTGTGCTCTTCTTGTTTCCCTTATTGTGTCTCTGCTCTGTCTTCTCTAACCCCAAGTTGATGGAGACAGATGTTCACACTGAGGCTGGCTCTGCTGGAGGTTTTCCTCCCTGTTAAAGGGGAGTTTTCCTCTCCACTGTCGCTTCATGCATGCTCAGTATGAGGGATTGCTGCAAAGCCATGGACAATGCAGACGGCTGTGGCTCTACGCTCTTTCAGGAGGAGTGAATGCTGCTTGTCAAGACTTGATGCAATCTGCTTTTTGACCAATCTATAATTTGACTGAATTTGACTTTGGAAAGTGCCTTGAGAAGACATGTATCATGAATTGGTGCTATATAAATAAAATTAAATTGAATGGATTGAAAATTATACCGGGCTTTCATTGTTTTTACAGAAACAAAGATTTAAAATGTTGAGTAGATTCCCATTCAGACCCACAGCACCAAACTGGCTTCAGAAGTAAAACAAAGTAAAACTTGTTAGTATGAAACTTTGGTCCTTTCTGGTCAGTTGAGACCAAATCTTACCCCTCCAATGCCCCCCCCCCCCACACCTCAAAAAAAAAAGAAAAAAGGAAAAAAATCAGCAGGGACAGAAAAGTGGGTAAGAGTTGATGCGGAGATGCATGGAGGTAAATAAAGGGCAAACTTGTAGGTAAACCAGAGGTTCTCTTTCCAGGAAGGTAGTAATTATAAACCTGCAGCCAGAGCCACAATCAAATCAAAGCATATTTATAGCTTAGACTGATCAGGCCTAACTTCAACTGAGAACCCAGCAAGACTTAAAAAAATTATGTTCACTGATCCATTGATTTCTGAGTTTGTATCTGATCCAGTCTGAAAAATGGTAAAAGACTCAAATCTGTTTTTTAATCCACCAAACCATGTGCGGTAGACGACAACTGAAGTGATCTGTTTGAGTAAAGCTCCTGCAGCCCTCCCCACTCACACGTCCCTCCTTCACAGCACTGCTTCCGTTTAAAGGCGCACTCCCCATTGTTATCTGCTCTCTCTACTCCCATCAGGCATTTCCTCTCCTTCTTAACGAGTTCCTACGAGCTGTCCCATCATTTTTGTCTTCATTTTTACTGCCTCCACCAGGTTAACAGTGAGAAACACCAATCAGCCAGGCCCTGGTGGGTATTACTCTAACATTGGTCGACAGAGTGAGGATATAAGAGTAAAGCGTTAACACTGAGAGGAGTCGTTTCTAGGAGAACCCTGAACAGAGAACCTGAGATCAGAGGAACCGGGGTCCTCGTTAAACAGATATCTTGGATTCCCCCTGAAGGTCATCAGACACAGACTGGTCTGTCCGGTCTGAGTTCCTCTGTCTTTTGAAGGCTGCTCATAATTTTGCAGGATTATAAAGCCTTGGGGACATGTGCAGCAGCAGAGCTGTATTTTCTGTGAGCTGTAACCATGTCGCCTCTTGAAGGTTTCCTTTATGTCACCGTAATCTTGAGGATATTTTTCCGCCGTTTGTCTTTGCGGTGGGAAGGCTGGAGTCTGTCACACATTTTAGCAGCTGTGAGGCGGAGGGTGGGTTAAACTTCTCCACGACTCTGATCCCTGACCATAAACATGGTCTTCATGGTGCTGTTTGTTCGTTAAGGTTCTCAGTAGCTTTAGAAACATTCAGACTTTTTGTACACAGATACACAAACTCATTCACACATTTTATGCGGTGCATAGAAGTGGGGAGAAGGTTTTCATCTGGGCAAGAGATTGAGGTAAAATTGGCTTTTATCCCACAGATGTTGCAGAAGCCTATCCATGACCCACAAGCCATTGCGATTGAATCCTTCATTTGGAAACTGTGAATAAATGTCAAAGGGGTTTCCATAGCTTATTCTGTCAGCTCAGTAAGCTGTTAAAAGGAGCCAGGAACAATTTCTACAAAAAAAACTACAAAAAAGTAGCTTTTTACGTTAGTGGTAAAACTCAGAACTGGGTTTTAAGGAGGGACCCTGAATTCAAACTTGTCTAGTTGTCTTAAAATATTTGTCTTCTGCTTTTAGCTGGTGATACCTTGTCGAGTTTGTGTTGGAGTCCTCTACTCTGTAACACAAACCACAGGGTTTCAAAACAGCAGAAAGCGCCCGGCCTGACATAAATCCAGACTGTCCCGTGGGATGGCCGGTTTGGGAAAGGTCCGTAAAGAGCAAGATGGGAACGCAGAGTCCAAACGGCAGACCTCTGAACGCTGAGAGGAATAAAATAAATGAATAAACAACCGACCGGAAACCTGCTCTGTTATTTCATGAGTCTGCGTCTGCAGAGAATGTGGACCACAGACAACATTTTGCAATTGTTTTCACAAGAAAAGGCCTGGGTGACGTATTTAAAGCGCAATTTATCTGGATGACGGGAGTCAGCAGGGGTTGTGATTAATCTACACGAACACAAGAAGAGCGCAGATACTAAAGCGACGACCAAACCTGTAAAACTAGAGATTCTCAAAGTCCGACCCGGTTTCAAACTGAACAGAAATGTATACATAACATAATGAATTTCCTTGACAGAAAATGCCGGTGGGAATCCCAGAAAAGGAAAGAATAAAGACGTGGAAAATCCCAAATTGGTCAAACAAATGGAATTACAGTGAAAAAGAAGTAAGAGAAATGCTGTCCTGCTGGGTAATGTGACCCGATCAGCTGAGACCTCGCTCTGCTTCAGTCCAGCGCCAATTATGGTGAGGATATAAAGAACGATATAAAGTATGTGGGAAGAAGAAAAATTTATGCTTAAGAAGCTCACTGAAGGCAGACAGCGCCATTTCTTCCAGATGACTAATTATCATAGCTGTACCCAGGTAGATTTATTGCTCAGGTTCACTTTATTCAGTTTGCTTTTTCTTGTGAGTAATTAGGGTACTCAAAAAATTTGTCAAAATTCTAGTATGTCTTCCACAGCTGCTTCCATGTCTGCGGGATTAAAGCCTCCGATCCAAATTGTTTGTCGCCTACTAAGACGTACGACGTTGTCAGCAGGTGGCAGTATAAGAGTTGTTAGACTTGCTGCTGCAACGAGAAGCCAAGAGTGTGACTCAGAACTAAAGACGGTAATCTGAGCCCACCGTGTTTATTCTCCAGAAACAGAAAGAAACCTGCGTGGTCATTGAGAAAATGTCTGCGGCTGATTCACATTAGACGTTTTCGGATCTGCCCTCCGGTGTGCATCTTGTTCTTTTTTTATAAAGGGCTTTTGATGCCTTTGCCATGAACCTTGCACTACCTCTACATGGGAGTCAGACACATTTTTTGGAAGTTCAAACTCTTTTTATGCTCTCATATCCTTACTAATGTCTGGTTCCTCTCTGTAGGAAAACTGCGGGGACTGTGTCTGCTTTGTAAAGCGTTGCAAAGATGTGCGAAAAAAAAAAAAGAGTTTTAACTGAACTTTTCGAGCAATTAAAAAAGCAGAACAGGTACATTTATGAAAAGAAGAAAAGACGAAAAGGGGAAAAAAAAGGGAACAATAAGGAGAGGCCACTAAAAGGAGATTTTCAGCACAAAAAACACTGAATGGCTTCCTTCTGCCCTGGTTGGGGCCAGACGCTTCAGCCTACTTGGTCCCGCTGCTCTGCGACCTATCTCATATGTTTTTCTTGGACGCATTTCTCCTGAACTCATTTCCCAAAGAGCCGCATCCCCCATGCATGATGCTCACGAGGGGAAAACGGGGCTCCGCTCCCCCTTCCCGGACGGGTGGTTGGGGAGAGATTAGGTTTAGAGGCAGGCCAGAGGGGTTCTGCCCGGAGGCCAAACAGGGCAGTCAACTGGATCCCCTGAGGAGGGTAAATAAACATCTGCCGATGATGTTTAGATATCTATTAGAGTGTGTTTAGATCCCCCTGTCTGCAGCTAGGGAAGCGAGGTTTCTGAGAGCTCTGAGAACGTTCTGGAAATCCCCGATGGCCGTCGTGAATCGGATAAAAAAAAAGGATACTCTGGAGGTGAAGAGGAGGGAAGTTGGTTACATGAGATAAAGATGGAAAATTGTGTCTAATAAAGGGCCTTCTGTGAGAAAGTTGAGTTTTTTTTTTTTTTTTTTGCAATGGAGATAAACAAAATCTGGACTTGATGCTTTCACCCGGTGCAACAAATCCCTCTGACTCGTATTTCGGAAATATTTTTGCTCTGCAATAGAGGGACGGAGTCAGGGGATAAAAAAGTGACGACGTGCAGAGCGACATCACTCATCTGCTGCCACTAAGACTGTTTCTCGTGGAACGCGGCTGATCTCTTTGTTTCGTAATTCAGCGCAAAGACGTGAGTTTACGTTAGAGTTCATGTGTTTAAACGCTAATTTCTGGACGCGCGCATGCACGAGCCAGAAATCTGACAGCGGCCAGACTGAGACGGAGCGCTGCTAACGCTCAGTTCCACTAAAGTGTTGCGTGTCTGTCTCTGGCGTGGCGACGGCGTGTGTTGAAGATCAAAACTCGAGGGGGAGATCCCGGCCTGAGAACAGAACAATCTGGACCTCCAGCTATCCCAGGGGTCTCTGGGGCCCGACACCTGCGCTATTGCCTCACATCAGAGGAATGAAACATCTCCACTCTGAGCTCCAAACACATTTAGGCCTGAGCAGGACGCAGCTGCAGAGTGTGTGTGTGAGTGTGTGTGTGTGTGTGTGTGTGAGTGTGTGTGTGAAAGAGAGCACAATCTGAAACGAGGTGTTGCCTTCTCCTCGGAGATCAACCACCTGCATGGCTGCATGGCGTGTCTGCATGTCTGAGTGGATAATGAGGTCCATGATAGGCCGGTCACCTCTGTAATCCCTCTGTGACATTTATCACTCAAATTAAAATGCTATTACAGCTTCCAACTTCCATAGCGTGTATCATAGAGGGCACAGTGGGAATCCCACCCAAAGAAAAACTCATTTTTCACATAAAAGCTGATTAATGATGCTGGCACCGCATAGCAGCGACGTATTCAGGATGTATCTGTTTATATTTGGAGTTTGTGAGGCCACAAAAGCAATGTTGGACCTTGAGAGTGTTACCGTGAAGCAAAGTGACATCCTAGCTGCGCCTCCACTGACTATCAAAATTATGAAAATAGTAATAATTTTCAATAAAAGGTTTTTGCACCAGGATGAGGTGGTGTTCCAGCCGTATCGAAATTGGTGTTGTTTTGCAAAACTGCCATGGAAACAGTTTTTTGTCGCATCACACCAGTCACATGACCAACAACTGGATGTTACTACTGCCGAAAAAGCCGAGGAGGACAACAGGAAGTGTTGAGTCCATAGCTCTTCTGTAAAACCAATGACAACAATTTCCCAAAAATGTCGCATATGTAGAGCTACCAAGTATGAGGGGCCCGTCACCCCAACGTGTCAGCAAGACGCTGACCTCTCCACTGATGCCATGGCTGAAATATGAATATCTCATGTAGGTGTTTACATCCGTCACTGCCATGTTTTTTTTTTTTTTAACAAGTTATCCCTTGAACAAACTTATTCATGTGTGTTTTTAACTGTATTACTTATTTCATGGAAACACAGCAGCTGCAGAATTGTGTCTTTTTGACATTAGCAAAGTATCGACAAAGTTTTACGCACATTTGTAATGGAAACAAGAAATGAGAAACTTTAAATAAGGCTCAATATGTCTTGGGAAAGTAAGTTCACCAATTTTATTGAGAATTTTTTAAGAAATTAAATTAGTAATAATTTGAGAAGTTTACACTCTAAAACGATAATGTTGAGTTTACCCAACTTTACATTGGTTTAACTTGACAATTTGTAAACTGAATCAAATAAAAATACTTATTACCAACAGAAGAAGTTAATTTAAGTAATCTCTTTTTATAGTGTAACTCTTACACTGCGACTGTACATCCTAATCAAACTAGAAGTAAGTAATCATCGTATTGGCAACACACAAAATGTCTCAACAGAAAGTTAGACCCATAGATTACGAATAAAGGTGTAGAGAAGACAGAATGTTTTCTGTGTGGACATGTAAGCAGGACAGTGTAAAGCTATGAAGCTCATCCCAAGTCAGTAGAAGAAAAAGTTTACCCAAACTTGTCTTACAATCCTGTACTATATCCAAGATTGGTATATCCAACTCATGGTAAATCTACTTTTCTGAGACTAAAAAAAGAAATGAATTAAAGCCCAAATATTTCACAGGCTTGCAAAGTTTTTAAAACTAAAAGTAACTATTTATTTTCATTTCATGCACAGTGACATAAAACCTGCTTTACTCCTATGGGGGATATCAATGAAGTAGAGTCCCTGGAGGGACCCGCCAAAGAAATCGGGAAATCACGGCTGACCGACTCTCAGTCTGCATGCTAACCAACTCTTGCATTAGTCACCAGGAAACAGTTGACTCCACTTCTTCCACCCCATGGGTGGGGTTTTATCTCAAATGTGCACCATAGCATCAGGAGATAAGGTTTTGGTGCAGACCCACCCTTCTGTCGCCGGGATGGAAGGATGTTAGCTGCCAGCACTACTAGCTCCTCTAGCTGGACTTTAGACACTTTCCTAAGGAGCTGGTCAAAGACAAAAACACAGCAGCCTCCTGTTTGCAGGTGTGCAGGCTGTGAATATTTGTGACTGTAACTAATGAGGAATGAACATTTGTAGGACTTGCACTGCTGTGCTTCTTTTCTAAGGTTCTTCTTGGCGTCTAGTTTTTCTGTCTCAGCCACTGAATGACAAGCAACAGTGGACAAGGATTATGTCCATGAAATTGTTACAGGGAAAAGGTTTAACTTAACTTTATGATTCTTAAAAGATGATACTTTTTTTCAAATGAGCAAATGCTGATCAATCAGTAAGCTTTATTTTCATGTTCTAAAATGCAGTTTGTACATAGTTTCCCCCTGGATCGAGTGCAGATGGTGGGAGACAGACGGACTGTAAGGAAAATCACATCTGGCAGATAATGTCTCCCACCCCATGCGTGGAGCTGCTGCAGAGCTGGAGAGCTCTTTCAGGGACAGACTGCTGCATCCTGGATGCTCTAAGGAGCGTTTCCGCAGGTCCTTCTTCCTAGCTGCTGTTAGACTTTATAACCTCTGCTGCTCACAATGGACTCAATAACTGTTTACACACTTGCTAATGGTTTCCCGGGTTCTGATCCGATCCTGAATCCTTTACACCGCCCTCCAGATGTCAAAATAAATGTGCACACACCTCAGCTACTTCCAGACGCTGCTGTACTGTCATGAATGTTGGATATTATAGTATATTATATTATCTCAACTTCTGTAAATAGGTTGGAGTTTTTATGCACTGTTAAACTTGAATATTTCATCTTTTTTATCTAAGTATGCCATATTATCAATAATTGTGCACTATTTACCCTAGTACATACTTTTTATTCTTTGGGTCTCTTTCTAACTTTAGACTAGACTAGCTTGTTCTTTTTTTCTTCTTTTACTAGCTGTTGTGTGTAACTCTGTCAAAAATCACAGTCCAAAGAAGAAATGGCATAACATCGTTCAAATGTAATTAAACAAAAAAGGAAGAAAAAAATAAGAGACAATTAGATGTTTCCCCCCCCTTTTTTCCCTTAACAAGAATTAAAACTGACTAGTATTTTTTCTTGAGTGGGAACTGGACACATTTTTCCTCTGAAGCAGGACTCAGCCTGAAAAGTTTGGGAACCTTCTGTTCTAGTCAGACATCCAGCTGCTATGTTGGCTTTAACTTACATGGATATAATTCAATAATATTAGCACCAGGAATACCTCCTTATAATCCCCAGGATCTTCTTCTGTACCCTTCAAACTCTTCAGCTGACCCAGCAGCCATCATGGAAGTGAAATATTACTACGTGGGAATCTGGCAACTAACACAGTTCCAACACATTCATGGTCAGCTTGCAAAAAAGGGAGTAAACCTTTCACCCTATATTAAACGTTAGTGCTCTGCAATTCAGTAAATTATGATTAGGGTTTCAACTTTGGTTCCAACTAGCTCCAACGTCCACATAATCATCAAAAACACATTATTAAATAAAAAAATAATAATATTAAACAGTACGTTTTTGGTATATTCCAGTATGCGAATAAGCTCTTATTTGATGCCCCCTTTGAAGGCAGCTCTCACGTCCGTCATGCAGTTTATTATGAAAGGTCAGTCCAAGCGAAGTGGGCAAAAAGAGGAGAGGAAGAGATGCAGGAACAGAAGAGTTTAGCAAACAAACCAGGGAAGGTCAGTTCATTCATAACGGAGCACTTTGGATTTAAAGACAGAGACATATTGTGTAAAATCAATCAATCAGCTGCACAACATGTCTGTAAAACCACCTGAAATGTAAACTCTGAATGATCTATTAGCTGCTAATACAGTGATGGGAGTTTTTGTTTTTTTATTTGAATACATATATGTATATTTATTACATGTATATTTATTACATGTTTTTATATTTTAAGATTTAAGATAATTTATGAGATAATTTATGTGCTATTTAGTATTTTGTTATATAAAGACTACTGAAGTCTATGTTCCTGATTTCTTTTTTTATGTAAGAACCTGTATTTTGAAAACTTTGTCACTGGAACAAGTACAAAAAAAATGCCTTGTTTTTCCAAATTCAATTAATAATCACTTTAAATAACTATCAAAAACAATCCTTATTATAATTTTTTCATTGAATAAAACAACACTATAATAAAACATTTGCGCAACAACTGAGCGCATAGCGCGACGGTATGTGAGATAAACTCAAATCTCAAGCCTGCACTCAAAGCATGCCTTTCTGGGAGGAATGTGGAGGCGCTAACGCAGGAGGACTTTAGGGATGAACTGAGTTTTCCCCTTCGCCCTGATGTGGGTTTCCATCATAAACCTTGATGAACATGGAGCTCGTAGTGTGCCTTTCAAACTTTAAACCTCCCTTCTGACTGCAAATAAAATGCTCCAATGATGTGAATAGAGATGAGCAGCGATAACACCGTTTTCACCAGACCAGACAGCTTTCATTCAGATAAAGCATGTGATGTGTGTGTCTGTTTGTTTTTACATCAAACATGGAGGGAGACACACAGATGGTACCAGGAGGTGTCCTCCAGTAAAAAAAAGTAATGAAATCTACTGAAAACTAGGAAGGCAGCTGGCTGTATGAGGAATAAAATAAACCCGACCGTAAGTCATTATCTTTGAGCGATTGTGGTAAAGGAATGCTGAAGTTCAGAGCTGCAGCCGCAACATCAAATGAAACATGAACACTGCTCATCATCATTTCATCTGCCCTTGCTCCTACGCGACTCACACCCTGTTGTCCGAGATGATGATAACACAAGCGGACTACAGCTGGTAAGAAGGTCAGGGTCTGTGTTCCAGATACACACACAGTTAAACAAACACTGAGCCACTGAGTCGCTGCACTCTTGGAGGTAAACCTTTTCCCTACTGTAAAGGAGACAAGGGCTGTGTCAGGGTCATTAAACGGCTTCAGGATACTGAAACACAACTTTTCACCACTTTTCATGTGCGCTCCATTCCACCCCCCACTGCTTACCCCACACACATCTGTTCAAACAATTCGCCTTCCTTCCTTCGGAAAATATTGTTACTGTATAGCTGTCATGCTTTCTGCTCTGAAATGACACAGATGCAGTGGGAAACAACAGCTTTAGATTTACTGCTTTCCATTGTTGTGTTTAGACTGAGAGAGACACAAACAGGATTTCTGAACTTTGCTCTCAGAGTAACCGGTGCAAGCGGATTTATCAGCCCCTCAACATTTCCAGCATTAAGACGTCAAAGGCTGTCCGAGGGATTCCAAGTAGGTTTTTATCTGCTACATGCATGATACCGGGCTGCAACCAAAAGGCGGTGCAGCTGTACGTAAAAATTCAAGGGATACTTCAGGACATTCAAACTGGGGTTCTGTTAAAAAAAAAACAATCTCTTACCTGCAGTAGGCAACTATCTGGGTGTCTTTATTTAAAGGTGCATCTCAAAGAGTCAAGTCAAACTTATTTATAAAGCACATCTAAGAAAACTACCACTGTTCACCAAATCGCTTTACATAATAAAAGTTCTGCAACAGACCAACAAAATACAATCCAGATAATCGATAAAAGAAGCACAACAACCCCAAAGATGTTCTGCTTAACTCGAGCTGAAAGCCAATGAAAAGAAATACCTTTTCAATGAATCTGAATTTGATAAAAAGTTACAGTTTCAGGATTTCAAGAATTCAAAAACGTTTTCTTTTTCTTTCAATTTTAGTGTTGTACTCTACAGCTTAGGAAAACTCAATATTCTACACATTTTAAGAAAATTTAAAAATATATAAGATCAGCAACAAAGAGAACTGTATCACAGACATTTTTACACAATCATAGGGAAAAGTGCAGACTTGACACTTGTCCCAGTAACGCTCCAGCAGACAGTTAGTAGCCATGTTTCCATTTCATTTTTGTGGAAATTTTGAGCAAACTTAAAATGTTTTGGAGAACTTCACGTTTCCCCCTCTGACCACTTTTATTGAGATGCTGATTTAATTTTACAGCACCGCTTGGCACCTGAACGCACTGCCAAAGACCTCAAGTCAAGGTATATAGCCACATTATATGCTAAAAAAAAGACCAAAAACCGCTTGTTCATGATAAAATAAGGTTATATACACCAAACCTCCATCCTGATATTATTTTGATGATCCTTTTGGTGGATAGAATTAGCCACATTAACAGATGTGGCGTCATTTAGCGACAGTATTGCAGAACTATCATTATGCTGATTTGCTTAATTAATAAATCAAAATTAAATAATGCTAGACCAAGCCTGACCCTCTGCAATACCTCGCAGTAAAATGGCAGCTTGGCCTGGTCGAAGATGAATCATTATTAATTAAATACACCGAGCTACAACAACTTTAACAGCCTCATATCTGAACATTTACTCAAGTCAATCAACTGCGTTCACATCTGAGCCTTTACAGATTTAGCGTCCGCTTCAGTGAACACCAACGTTCATACTGTATTCCCCACGACATTCCAATCTTTTCCCTCTTAGAATCATATATTTTTATGCATTTGTTTCACTAGATCTCGGAACATTCTTCACTGATTTGCCTGGAGATGCTAATAGCTGTTAGCTGCTTCCCTGTTTTATCCCCTGCTGCACATGTGCAGTGATGTACTTGGCTTCTTTAACTCCTCGCCTCACTGATACAGCGATTAGTGCAAAAAGAGTCCTGAACAAGTATTAATGCATACTGTACAGCACATGAACACACATTTAAGTGGCACAATTTTCTGTATTAAGATTCTTTTTTATAAATTGGTCTTGTGTAATGTTGTAATTTTATGAGAAAAGCTTGAGTTTTAAACTTGACTTTTCAATACCATAGGCCATGATCATCAAATGAACATAAATATCCGCATTAAACCTGGATACATGAAAGTCATTATTAGCACACCTCCTTCTAGCTTAATTTAAATAACAATAGACTTCTGGGTTAACACCTATCCAGTTCTAATGTGATGGTCAGTTATTCTGGGCTTACACTAAATAAAGACGACAAGAGTTTTCTACTGTAGGTAAGAATCAATACAGCTGGAAGGAGACAATGATTTTATGTCTCTTATAATGATACGAGTGTATTTAAGATGCTGGAAAGTGTCTAAATTACTTTATTAGGAGCACTTATTTACTATATTTCTAAATGTAGCTGCCTTTTTTGAGCATGGAAATTATTGTGTTGTGAGCGTCCCTTTAAATCAGCAGTGAAAACAGACCCTGCTTTGTCGAAGAAAACAATGGTGATCTTGTTCCTAAACAACATCCATCTTCTTAAAATATGAGGGTCCGACACTTTTAGAGGCCCCTAAAGATGGACTACAGCTGGTCAGACCAGACAGCAACAAAAGGAACATGAAGGAGAAGTACTGATTTCGGAGTTGACCTGAGCTACATTTATTAGGATAATATGGTCTTGTGATGCTTGTTACTTCAAATATGAGAAGCATATGGTAACGTTTGTTGGTTCTCTCATTTCTTGTCCTTTAAGAGATTTGCGAGACTCGAGTAAATCGTTTTTTTTTTGTTTTTGTTTTTCAAATTCCAGAGTGCATTTTTCATTAACGCCCAGTGTTATTGTGGATTGAAAACTTGAATTCAGATGGCTGCTCCTGTTTAAAAAATGAAGAAAAGAAAAATGTTCTCGTTCCCACCGAACACCACAAAACAAGGAGGGATCTGCAACATCCATTAGTGGGCGTATATCCTGTTTAAAAGGCAAAGAAAAATAACAGAAATGGGAAAGGAATTATGTTACAGCTATTTCTGCTATCCAGTTAATGTCATTTAGAGCCGTGAAATTCTAAAGTAAAGCCCTTTGAATAAAACAGCAGGCTAAAAGCTGAGAGAAAAGATCTGTGGATGCACATGAGTGGAAAAAGCGGCCCAGAACTTAACTCAACGTAAGCCACAAAATCACATTCGTTTACATGTTCTAAACGTAGCATTAAACATCCACAGTCTAATACAACTTGCCGTTAATCAGCTGAGTAATAATTCATGTGGAACATTTAGACTTCAAAACGTAGTGAACAAAATTTACACAAGCTGTTGTCTGAGGGGGACCTATTAGGCAAAATTAAAATTTTTCATGTTTTTGTACTTCCATTTGGGTCTCTACTGCGCCTAGAAACAATCACAGCGCTAAAAATAACTATCCAACCATTTTCTTTGGCAACAAGTAAATGTTTTGGTGATGCATGGAAAACGAGCCATTTCAAAAACCTCCCGATTATTACATAAAAATCTGCTTGGAGATGTAAGCACTTAATATTGTTCTGTGTGTTTTGCATTGCTGTTCGGCATGAGCATGATTTTATCAATTAGCACAAGCTAACGCTAACAGGCCACTGATGGCCCTGGGCCCATTTAGAAACCTACAGAAACTTGCCATTCAGAAACTGTTGCTACATCCTTGCTGGCTGCGCAGGAGGCTCCACTTCTTCTGCTTCTGGGTCTGACTCAGGGTCAAAGATGGTTGTACCATGTTTGCAGCCATTTTCAAGTGTATAAAGTGCGAGTGTAAACATTAAGGTAGGGGGCGTGGCCAGCTACAGCTTATTTGCAGAAAAGTGACAGAGCCCTAAAAAAGGTGGAACTGAAATCTCATTAGCTGAGAATGATTTTGTGCTAATATTATAATCAACATGCTTTGTATAGCCCAAAGACACATCCTAAATGTTTAAAAAAAAGCATAATAGGTCACCTTTAATGCTGCCTGTCACCACTGTCCTTTGACTCATACACTGCGGGCGTGAAATTTAACGTTCGTTCCTGGAACATGTCCTGCAATTTATTATTTATTGAGCATCAATGTGTTTTTTAATGTTTGTGAAATTAAGAACAACACTGCTTGAATGTTCCACAAATCTGTCCATGTTACCATTAACAGCTGCCTTCTGTCTGTCAGTTCGAGCATCTCCTCTCACATTCCCTCCAAATCCGCAGCTTTAGTTTCACACAGAGCTCTGCCAGCCCGAGATCCCCACTGAATTCATCTTTCCAGCACTCTCAGGAAGAAAAAATCCTCCCGACCGCAGTTTTAGTGATAGCAGCAGGTTGTTGCTTGGCTGCCCTCCCACAGTCTCACATACACGAAGCATTTATTTTTATTTCTTGTCTGGCTGGTCTTCCCTGGCATATCTAGCCAAGGTGCAGACCGGAAGAAACATCTGCTGGAATGAATGATATCTCCAATTGAAGCTGCACAATTGTCGAATTGTAATTATCACTGCAATTTATGTGTCTTCAAAAGTGGTCTATACTATTTCAAGTGCTTTGTATTAAAATTACTATGCAATCACTGTTTGTATATATACAGATTGTAGTAACCAAGTAGTTATTAAGACATGGACTACTTTGAATAAACATTGTCAATATTCAACAATAACATTGCAATGTCAGTTCTCCCTAATAGGCCTGATTTCTGTGTCTGATTCAAACTCAAAAGGATTGCAAACTTTAGAATGTGTAGTTAGTTCAGTTTTTAACTTCGTTTTTCAAGGCATTTTGAGGGTTTATTTCACATTTACTTCAGTTCAACCTGAGCAAGAGTTTGTTAAATGCTTCATTAACATCCTTTCTTTAACAACTGGGTGCCGGTTGAGATACTAGGACTATCAACCCAAAATCAAAAGTAGAAAATCACACAGAGTGTCTGAACAAAATCTGAAAGCTTCCTTGATTTTGACAAATGAACAGCATTTCTCTGAGGAAGTGGCCGCTCTTGTCAGCCCTCGGTGCCCCGTTCAGATCGTATGGACTTGTTTTTGTGGAACAAGGAAATTTGCCATTTATAGCAAAGGCCAAACTTACATAGAACCTTGTTCCCACCAAACAGAGGCCGACTATATGAAAAGTAGATCAGTAGGCTGTCATTGTGCATGACTTCCTGTCTTTCCCTGTCCCGCATCACCCGTGGAAGCATTTCCCATGGTGGAAAAGAGACAGCATCCCCCGATCTGGACAGTGTCTATAAAGGGTGCCATGTTTTTTCCTCTGTTTCTTTTTCAGAGTTTGTTTTTCTCCTCATGTTCCCCTGGGTGGAAAGAAAATAGTCACTGAGCGCATCCACAGGACGTAACTGATGCTTATTGTTTTCAGCATAAAACCCCGGCACCGGCGTTTAAGGATCAAAGCTGAAGCGGAATCATCTGCAATATAAGTCATTACTGATGATTCACGTTGCTTCTGTGTTCACCTTTTTTTTTTTAATTTCTGGTTTCCAGGCTTCAAAAACCACAGAGGCTGAGTTTTATAAAACCACCTACTTTGCAGGGCTTGTGAATCTTTCACTTTCCTTTGGCTGTAAGGATGCCAGCTCTGTTAAACCTGTGTTTCTCAGCTATAAAACAGACTTCTAAACTGTTTCAGATGCTTTAATCATTGTCTCCATCTTAGTGTGTGCTCTCCACTTTTTACTGTAGCTCTCATGAATTGAACCCGCTAATGACGCAGGAAAACAATGAGGGCTTTGGGAGCGAACACTGGGGGAAACTGATGTTTTTCTGCAAGCTGGCAGTGAGAGAAGCGTCAGGCTGCCAAAGTCTCTGCTTTCAAGCCTAAAGCAGAAAACCCCGTCAAATTAACATATTTGTTCCCCAACAAAGAATCAGCTTCATTCTTCTAGCCTCTCTACCGTCCTGTTTCTGTTTTATTCATCTGCTTAGAGGTTTAATGTGCTGTATTATCACATATATGGTAGATATTAGAGAACAACATTAAAGTATCTTGTACTTCCACTAGAAAGGCCTAATCATGTGGGGTTAAAGCTGTCACCAATGTTTTTCTATTCATTAAATGATTTTTGTAATTCAATGTTTAACCAAAATGATGTATTCCAATCAAAACAATATTTATTTTGATGCTGAGTTTTTTTGTTTTTCTGCTAAAAAACAAAACAAAAACTAAATGAATGTTTATTGTTATCGCATAAATAACAGGTTCACCAGGGCCCTGTTATTTAGTCCTTACTTGGGGGGTAGGGTGTGTGCTGGTGTGTTGTTTCGTTGCTTTTAGATTACACTATTGTGGCGAAGCGTTTTGCATAGTGCAGTTCAAAGAGGGCTGTTCCTTAAGCTATTTGCAGGTAGGATTAGCTGATGTTGTCTGGGAAGTTTATACTGTAGCTGCGCTGATGCACGTTCAAGAGCTTTACTGACTTTTCTATGTTGCACTCCAGTACAGGAGCACAGGAGCAGATGGCTGTTGCAGTGCGGTTGACGTAAAACCAAGAGAGTAGGGCACAGATATCATCATAGACGCTGAGTGCTGCCAGGGAGTCCAATACGATCATCCCAAAATGTTGGATGAAGACTCAAAGCTGATAGAAGGGTCTGATAGGGACATCCCTAATCTCCACATAAAATATGGACGGGCAATACTGAGTTAAAATTTCATCACAATGTTTTGTGTTATTTACTGAAATAATGATCATTTTAAGCCACAACATTAAAAAGTATTTACCTGCTCAGTCTGTCTAGCAAACATACATTTGTCTTTCCATACTGTCAGGGCCCCACAAACTCAAATGTGCCTCTTAAATTAAGCTCAACCATAGGCTAAATGGCACAAAAACATTGGATTTAATCCCATTTATGTTGATATTTATGGACGCCTTCATGGAACCAAGAAGGAAAAATGTTCAAACAGCAACAATAGAAATCCTATATATAATTTTATTCTCTGCATTTTACAAACATCTGTCTGTAGAAATTACTATCTCCACAAACGCTCCATAACAGTAAAATTATACAACAATTGCCGAGCCCTACATGCAATATTTAAAATTCACCATTTGATTTGTATTTACGATTTTTTTAGGCTATTTGGCAAGACAGCCAATTTAATGTTACCTTTGAGTGATCTGCATGTTTACGTGTAGTGATCAACCCACCTAAACCACCATAACAAGCACCTCTTTATCACAGCAGCTGTAGAAAATCTCAGCCAATCCAAACATCTGCAGTGGATCAGTTTTGTACTGCCAGTAATGTGCACATGTCCATAACTCCCCCTCGATGGGAATATTTTCAAAAAGGACACAGTTGAAAACCAACAGAGAGGAACAGATAAATTTACGAGATCCTATGTTGCTTGCCAATGTTTTCCTGAACAAGAAAACCATTTGGGACAGAAAAGCCTAGTAAAGAGGAAACAAGTGGCATAAAACTGAAGAAAAATGACTAGATTTCTAACTAATCTTGAGTGGAGCAGGATGCAGGACCTAATTTTGTTATCATACAGAAAACACAAGCGCTTGCAAACAGTAAAACCTCACTCCTGCTCATTGCTAGGGAAAATATTTTCCTTTGTTTCTGGCCGAGGCTGGGCAATAGTCAGGGATACGAAGGAAGGAAGAGATAGGTGGACTGATGACCTCATCATAAGACTTTTGCGTCTTTCAGATGTGGAATGTGGGACTTCCTCACTCGGCCTCGTGTCTCTGAACAGAGGCTTCCTGTATACGCGGTCAGTGCGCACTTCAAAGGTCAGATCTAGTGTTAAGCCTGTCCAACAAAAATTCTCAGTGCATGACAAAGTACAGTCGGTAGACATTCTTGTCTTCACTCCTGTCTTTTTAAAGAGATCTTCCCACAGTAGCTGTTCTAACCGGTTTGTGGGCATGTTTTATGAGTGTTGATTTCATGCTTGAGTTGATGGCATCTTACGTCTGAAGTGAGTCATTTATAGCTCCCATAAGCATTGTTTAGCAGATAAAAGAAACAAAAGGAAATGGGACAGATTTGTCATCAGGAAAGCTAGCCTTTAACCTTATTTAGACTTAGGATAGGCAAAAACAAACCCATCAGTTCAGTTTTAGATTCCAGTTAGTAATAGGTAAGGCAACATGTCTAAATATTGTGTTTTTTGGTTGAAAAAAGGCACAACACCGCTGTTCTTTACAGGTTTGATTCCATTAAGCCTTTACTACAAATAAAATGATGGCCTGGTTGTTGTTTAGCTTGACTCATTGCCCCTTTTTCTTCACTGCCATTTTTTTTTTTTTGCTGTATGATGCCTTTATGTGAGAGCTTTAAAATTACAACAAACCTTACAATTCCCATGGTGCATGGAGTGCTCCAGTGGTGATGCAAATGTGTGAATATTGTTGTGCTCTTATATGAAAATGTCTTTAAAAAAAAAACAGCAAAACTGATATGAGCAATCCTGATATCAGTTCAAAGCTCCAGTCGGTCGCTGCAGATGTCCGCTCACACGGACCTGGGTTCTGCTGAAGTTTTACTTTCCACTGTCGCCATATGCATACTCCGATGTAGTAAATCTACTTCTGGGCTGGACAGCAGTTACTGAAATGATAAGTCTTTATATAAGATTTCCAGTTATGCACAAGATCAAATTCCAAACAACACTCACACCACAAAAATGGCTTTCGAGCATTGTTCTGTTGTTACCAATATGAGACCCTTCTGTCTCATTTTTTCCTGCAAATGATCCAGAGAAATTCAATACTTCCAGTGATGACATGGCTGTAATGTAATCTCGGTAAAAAAACTGCAATCTATTATTAGCAACTCTTAATAAACCTGTCACTTACCAAGAACCACTTACATATTTAACTTCATTTGCTTTTATTAAGTTAAATGGACTGCAATAAAGTTAAAACATGGTCAGAATGGGGTACTGACACAAATGCAGCAACTACATACAATCAACTGGGTTTCTTCAGATTAAAAACCTTTGATCAATTGGCACAAAATCGAAACTTGACCGAAGTGTTTTGTAACTTGGATCTTGTTATAATGTATGTCATTAACTTTAAATATATGGGATTGGATTAAACTAGGTGTTTCTGTATCTATCTATCTATCTATCTATCTATCTATCTATCTATCTATCTATCTATCTATCTATCTATCTATCTATCTATCTATCTATCTATCTATCTATCTATCTATCTATCTATCTATCTATCTATCTATCTATCTATCTATCTATCTATCTATGATCTATTTGTCATATAAAGTGCCTTAAATGACACTTGTTTTAAGACAGCGCTATAGAAATAATATCTACCCGATTTAGTTTAATTTGCACATCATTATCCGTCTTCCAATTATCTCTTCCCCAAAACAAAAAGCACTAATGTTACGCAGGCATAGAAACACTAAAGTTTAGAGGCACTTGTTTCAGTCAGGATCCAATTTAAATAGGAGACATAAGAGATGTCTAAATCAGGAAACCAGTAGTTCATTCAGACACAAGGTAGATGCATTGAGTTGCTCTCAGAATAACAGGATTGCATAGGAAAAAAAATGTCATAGGTGCAATGTCCATCCGAAATTTACAATAACTCCCAACAAGAAAATATTGTATTTGTTTTATCCAAAATATTCCAGTATGCAGACAAGATATGTAACATTCAAGATGGCGCTGCCAATGTCAGCGTCTGGACTTTGCTCTCTTGCACTGTTTGTGTTTTTGTGTGTTTATTCAGCTCTCTGCCTCCAGTCTGATCATTTTCACTAGAAAGGAATTTCGAAACAGGCGACAGTCCTCTCTAGGCATTTTTTCCTCCATTTTTCATTGTCCCCAACTTCCCTGAGATGTTGGTTGGTGGTGCAGTAGCTCTCTATGGGATTCACCAGAAATGCAGATGAGGTAAATGGGCAGACAGACTAGTGAGGCTTGGGCAAAGGAGACTCTGCACACCACTGCCTTCAATCCACCTGGCTAATGTCCACTCCCCGGCTAACAACATGGACAAACTGCTGCTTCTAAGCTCTAAAAACTCAGACCTCTTTCTGTTTCACTGAAACCTGGCTGAACACACCCCAGATTGCGCACTTCTGATGCTGGGCTTCTAGCTGCTTTGAGTAGACGGCAGCACAGAGCTCTGGGGGGCGGGGTGGGGGTAAGAGAGAAGGAGGAATCTGGTTTTACAAAAACAAAGAAAGGAGCAATGATGTCACGGTGATACAGAAGACATGTAGTCCTCACCTAGAATAATTTTTTATAGGCTGCAAACCTTTTATTTCACTGTGGGAGTTTTATTCGTTTCCTCTGGCTGGTGTTTACATCCCACCTCAAACCTCCATTGCAGAGCTGATAACGGATGTAGGGGGAAAAAAACCATCCACACTCTCTCAACATTGCTCTTGGGTAATTTACCATAGACAGAAATTACAAACTTCTAAGTCTCTGGTTGGTACTGTTTGGAAGTTAAACTCCAGCCATTGACCTGAATGGACTTAGTGACGATGTGACTTCTTACATGAGTTTTTGTGAGGATGTGTGGGCAGATCAAGACCTTTCACACATACAACGATAAACCATGGTTCACTTCACATCTGAAGAAGCTGGGTAGGTCCCATGATGAGGCTTACAGCAGTGGAGACAGGGCCCTGTATAAGCTGGCCAAGAACCTACCAAGGAGATCCTGGCCGGTCTGTTTTATTACAGCTCAACCTTCCACAGGAGCTGCTGGTTGTCTTCTACACTGCCATTATTCAGTCTGCCCTGTGTTTTCCATCACTGTGCGGTTTGGTTTATCCACAAAACAGGACAGGTCCAATTTATGATCATCAGGGCTGACCTTCTTGCCATCCAGACCTTGTCCAGGTCGAGGATCAGGAAAAGGGCGGCTAACATCTCTGCAGAATCCACACACCCTGGACATGAACTGTTTAGACCTGAATATCTAAATATAAATATTTAGATATTCAGGTTGTGGCCACACAATGTTAAAAACAAACACCAGCAACCACAGACACAGCTTCTTCTTCCAGACTGTCTCCCTGATGAACGCCTAACAGAGTACCCAGATTGATACCATGCTTATTTGCACAAATCCAATCGTGTATTCCTCTTTTGTAAAAAAAAACAAAAAAAAAAAAAACACTGTAAATATATTTACGAAAACTTTTTGTTTAATTTCTTTTTACAAATTTGTATTTTAAATATCTTTACTGAGGACAAAATGGAGCCAAAAGTCCAATTTAATTTTTAAGTACACAGACCTGGTGAATAAAGATGATTGTGAACCTGGAATAAAAAAAAGAGATACCTAGATTGCATCGCCACTTTACACCCAGTCTTTAATTGTCTGAAGGAAACCTTTTTATCTTTTTTTTTCAGCTTGATTAGACCATGGTATTGAAAAGGTCTTTAAGGAAGGGAAACTCAGTCCAATAATCTGATGAAGCGCGTGTCTGAAACCAAAACAGTCTTTAGTCATGCAGAACCTCCATTACTCACTCTAAGCTCGTTATCTCAAGATGTTTAGTCTATGTCTGTCTGCCTGATTTAAACCCTGCTTTCTCTTTTTGCCCTTACATTTTTTACCCTAATAACTCTCCCAAACTTCAGATGGTCCCTCTACTGTGATCTTCGTTTTACAGAGTTTAATGCAGTAAATTTTCACACTTTCCACAGAGAAAAGGTGCCTAACGTTATCAACATTTATTAAAGTTTTCCATTTATTCATTCTCAACTTGTTATGCTTGTTTAAGGTAGACTAAAAGGAAATGCATCGTCTTGCCAAAATATTCACACCCCATGATCTTTTCCACAGTTTTTCACAGATCCACCATAATGACCAATTTTTTTGTTGTTGTTTTTATGTAATAAACCAACTCAAATGTATTGCACAATTCTTAAGTGAAAAGGTAGATGACACATTGTTTTCAATTGATTTTTTACAAATAAAAATCTAAACATTCTGGGGTTCATTTCTATCGAGCCCCCTATACTCTGACACTCATAAATAAAATCTAGAGGCCCTATCAGTTATGACCTCCACAAATCTTGCTTTTATGGGAGTGTGACAAAAGAAGCCATCATTGAAAAAAAAAAAATATTCCAATATAAAATCTCCTAAAAGTCATCAAGGGTAGACAGCAAACATGTGGAAGAGGCTAAAATTGAACTTTTTGGTCTACAAAAGGCCATTGTGGTTGAGAGATAATTGTCCTGAACATGTCCTCCCCACAGGGAAATGCGATGACGCTGAAAACATCATGCTTTCTTCAGCAGCAGCAGGGAGGCCGTTTAGAGGCGATTGGAAGACTCGTTAAGGGAAATACAGGTGAATCCTGGAAAAAAAAGCTGCTGGATACTGCAAAACAATGGAGAAGGAGGCAGAGATCGAACAGAATAAAGATACAGTCAGAGCTACATGGGGAATGGTTTGGATCAAATTATACTGATTGTTTTTGAATGGCCCAGTCAAAGACCAGGTTTCAATCCAATTGAGGGAGTGTGGCAAGACTTGCAACTGAGGTTTACAGATTCTCTCCATCCAATCTGATTGAGCCTTAGAAATTCTGTACAGACAGATGGGCAAAGCCTTAGTATGTCTTGATGTGAAAAGTTGGAACAGATATACCAAAAAAAAAAAAAAATGGCAGCTGCAATTCAAGAGAAAGGTGGCTCTAGAAAGTACTGCCTCAGAGAGGCTGAACACAAATCTTTTCAGATTTTAGGTGTAAAAAAACATGAATCCTTTTCCATCCACCTCCCAAATATTCCCAATTTTGTGTTGGGATAAAATGACAAAAGGTTCAAGAACAATAACTCTGTAGATGCCTTGCTTGTATTCATAGAAGAAAGCATTATTTTTAACAACTACCTTCCCTAAGCATTCAAAGGCAAACAGAAAGAGTTACGGAAGACCAGGGCCTTATTTGGTTCTCCAGACTGCAAACCAAGAGCTGATGATGGTTAACTCAGCCATGAAGAAAGCAAAGAGAAGAAAGAGAAGCAGAGGGGCGTTTGCGGGGCTATTTGAAACAGTAGATACAGAAAAGGGACTTACCCTGGCACCCTTCTCTGGAAAGCATTTACAACCACCGCTGCAGTCTCTTCCCCCACATGGGCCGCTGTGCTTCTTCCCACCCTGTCGGACACAAAGCAGAGAACATTTTTTTTTTTTACAGTTCAGAGCAGATATTTCACATATTCAGATCACCGCCACATGTTCCTGTTTACCGCATCTGCTCAAACACAGCGGTGACCTGCCTCTACCCGTGGGACACAGTGAGGGGGTGGACGCGTGGTGCGAGCAGCTGTGTTTGTGCACTCTGCGGCTCACAAATGTCGCTCGGTTGTGTGCCAGCCGATCTGATGCATCAGATTGTCGCGCCGCCGTCTGCACACTTGTACGTGTTAGTTTGAAGTGCTGAGGGGATGTTTTAAATGTGGCTCAAATGAGTCATGGCGATAGCGGAGAAATTTTGGGCTGTTGTGGCGCTAAGAAAAGAGGCTAGCTTGGTGACTGACGGGGACAATTCCTCTTTAGATGTCTGCATTCCAGCCAAACCACCCACCATCACAGGCTGATCTGTGTAAAACGTGACACGCACACACACAGACCCTGGGGTCAGTGTAGACATGGCATGATCAAAGAAATCAGTCACAACATCTTAAAGGTCAGGGGAGTCAAGACCCTAATGCAGCTGAGACCGCTGGAGACAATAACCAAGGCAAAAATGAGCCTAGAGCTCATTGGTTTGCATTTTCAATATTGGGTGAATCCCTCCCAAAAAGACTAAACTAAAAAAAGTGCAATTTGGCTACTTATATCCAGTTCCTTAAAGACAAAAGAATGCACATCTTAAGCCGAGGTGATGGAGAAAGCTAATTGAGAAGGAAGGAAAAAGCTAACTGAGATTACACATATCTGTTTCTAAAGTGTTCTGGACAACAAAATCAACATCACGAACAAGGCGTGAGACGCTAAAACAATCAGAGTTTACAAACATAATTAGCATTGTGATTAAAATTTAGATAATTTAGGTAAAACATTTATAATCATGGTTTAAAGAGACCATGTCATTAATTTCCATGTCTTTTTGTCAACAGTTGCAGGCATTAGGCATATTAAATGCCCTTTTTAGTAAATAATTTCCTTACAGACTTAAAATGACTGACTTTATAGCATCTACATTAAACTGTTTCCGACAATTTGATTTAACCAGTTTTTGCAGCACCACTACTCACTAGCAGGCATGGGCTGCGGCTGTACAACAAAATCGTCCGGCATTTATAACTTAAAACAATCATTGCATTATGCTATCAAACCAATAAGAAACGTTTTTGTCTTCTATGAGTGCAATGCTAAATGTACCGTGATAATAATACCAATTAAGTAATAATAAATATAAGTCTTAACCTGTTAATATGGAGCAAATGCATCTCTTGGCATGCGATAAACTGTAAAAATGCTATACTTCACAAAACTATAAATGCAGTATAACATAAGATCAGCTTAATGAATACTACAATGTTAGCCCAATAAGTTTCAGAAATTAATTTATTGAAATAGACTTGCACTACTTTGTGAATGCATGAACCTTAAATCTCCATTTGCATTTGTGACACGACTGAAGACATTCAAGTTGCTCTCTTGCATTCTTCGTTTGTGATCCCAGGTGGAGAGTACTAATACAGCGTCCATAAATCCAAATTACTGTTTCACTTCTATGTTTAGGGAGAAGAAACAAGACTATTCAGTGTTTTTGATGTGAGTGTAAAGCTTTTATAGCGTACTTGACAGAAAGACTTTAGCTTGTTTATCTTATGACGCCTTTCTCTTTTATTCTCTCCCACGTCCTCCACCTACACCCCCATACCATAGTCTGCAAAGGCAGAAAATGTCCAAATACCTTCTCCTCTTCCATTTTTATAAAATCTAAATGACCACTTTATGCCCACAGTGGCAACAAAGTGGAAGATAAAGAATCAGAATAATTCTTCCTCCTCGGTTTGGCACTTACAAAGGCCACATTGAAGCGCACAAAAACCTCTTTTTACTGCACAGCCATTGTCCTTAACGATCCTAGACCTCCAACAAAAGACCCTCTTCCTCTTCATATGGAATGCACAAAGCGGCATTTTGTTTTTTTCCACTCTTATTGGATCTGAAGACGTCTTTTCATCGTGTCGTTAAATTAAACTAAGAAATGTTAGGTTCAAATTAGCTTGCGTCAATGACGACAGAGTCATTGACGCAAGGAATCATTTTGTTTTCCCAAAAAGGGGTTTTGATTCGAGATTTAGATTAACAATTGTCCATTGGGGGAGATAAAAAAAGAAGAAAGAATAAAGGTCACATCATCACGGTGCGGATGTAAGCCAGTCACGGCATGACCTTTCTCCGTACTGAGGTGGCGATCCAAAACGCAGACAATAGGCTGCGTCTCTCCCGGACGGACACACAAAGGACCAGCTCCCACAGAAGCAATCATACCTCAACAAAAAAATGCAACATCAATTTAGCTTTACAGTTTACGAGCTCAAAATAACTTTTGACAGTCTGACCAAAGAACAATGGGACCGCAGCGGTATCCTGTTTCTCCACCCAGTCACAATAACCCGACTTTTGACAGAGTCACCTTTTCCATGTTTAAGGTAAGCTGCGGAAACACTTCTGATGATGATGTGACGGCACACAGCTTTACCAAAACTTTATTAAAGTTTGTCCCCCCCCAAAATGTATCAATCACAATAGGGCATGCAGACATTTCAATGCAGATCCTGTGTGGTTGGTGGAAACTATGAAATTTTGGGAAACATATTTTGTAGCAACAAGAAGCATCGAAGCTGTAGCCTGAGCAATTTCAAGTAATTGTACTTCTTAAAGAGTACTTGTTCTGTATCAGTTTTACATGTTTTAATTTATTAACCATGGCTGCTGTTTTACAAAAGATAACTTTTTTGTTCAACTTCTATGTCTGTTTTACAGATATCTAAACAATCAGTCAACTTTGAATCGTATTTTGCCAAAATTGTATCTTTAATGTATTTACATGTCTGTAGTTTTTTTTATTTTTATTTTGATTGTTTGTGTGTTGTTGATATTCTTGGCCAGGTCTTGAAAAATCTCACTGAGGTTTACCTGGATAAATTAAAGTTACATGCATACATTTTTGTGATACTTTTCTCTCTCTCTCTGTCATTTAATATTTTTTTTTTACAAAGTTTAACAAACTCCCGCTTCAAAAAAAAAAAAGGAATAAATTGATGTAAGGCACCTAAGCCCATAGTCTCCCAGGCAGCTTTTAAAAAATGTGGGAGCTAAAGTCCTGCAAGTCAAACTTTAATGACAAAAGACATGATTGCAGACTAAACACGGGAAGCCCAAATAATCTACCAGATGGGACTGTTTCCTTTTATCATACATAAATAACGTTCACGTCATCTTCAGCCTGAAAAGATTTTCCGACGATAAGAGAAAATGTATTCCGAATGTATTGTTATAGCTGTCAGAAAACAATGTGATGTGAAACAATGAGTATAAACAATGCCTAAGATCAGATCTACTGTGACTCCTCATCTATGGACTCTTGTTAACAGTAGGATTCTGCTGTGATCATAACATCTTCTTTCCTGCGAACAAGTCGGCTCTGCTTCACAACGGCCCACCTGCCGAGATTTGGATGCAAGTGTTGCTTTCCACAGAGCTTAACATCAACTTGGTAAACCTGGTCAGGCCCCCTCTCCAAATCGGTGGCTTCAATCTCGACTAAAATCTGCATCTGTCCACATGGAGAAGACAAATGTCTTCTGGGGAAATGCTTTATGCTCAGATGAGACAAAGAGTGAATCTTTTGGTCTCAATGCTTAAAGGAGTCAAGATGAGCCCTTTGAACCTATGAATACAGAACCAAACGTGAAGCACAATGATGGCAGCATCATGCTGGAATTTTGATTCACGGTCAGTGGAACACAAATTGGGTTAATTTAAACTATTGTTTAAGTTAATCTCAAATTAAAAGCCACACAGCTGGAACTTGACAGCATACTTGCATCAAGACTGGTTTCAAAATGGATAACGCTTTCTAACATTAATGTTGATATTCTCACCAGTATATGCTGCCCATAATGTCCTTCAGTGAAAAACTTCAGACTCATAAAAAGGAAAAGTGAGTGTTAGTACGGAAAAGGATTAAGACACACGTCATTCAAAGGAAATCAACCATTTCCTCTAAAGAAAGACAAAACATTTGCTGATTACTGTCTTACAACATCTACACACAGTATACTGTCCTAAATAAGGATTTGAAAAATTAAAAACGGCCTGAGTTGCATTTTAAAAGCAGATTGACTGGGGCTATAATCAGCTTGAATTACTGGCTGGCTTTGTATGTTTGTGTGGGTGTAAACTACTGGATTTGTCTGCTATTTCATATGTAGTTCCCAAGATTTGGCTCCTTAAGTAGGAACAACTTGCTTTGTGATGATAACCTGCAGTTTTAGCGTCTTTTGGAAGTGAACAAACTGTTTGGATTAGTTTTGTTTACATTGCTTCCCTGTTCTTTATCGCTGACTGCTGCAAAGCTAATAGAATAAAAACAGCTTAGTCAACACAAATGTTTCCGAAACTCCAAAATATATTCTCTTTCGTTTATTTGGTTTGCTATATATAATTAGGACCCTAGAAGAGCAAACTGGAAATTGATCCCCTGTTATAAACAAAAACTCATGGATAATATCTATCATTAGCTATATTAAAAAAAAAGAAAAGAAAAGAAAAGCTTGATGCATTTATACAAAGCAAGAAGAAAACAGCTAAACTTTACTTTAACATTTGTTACCCCTTAATATCATTCTTCTGCATTTTTTTCATCTTTTTTCCTATTATAATACAACACAACCAGTCATAATGATAGTTGGTCTGTGTGGATCGCTGTGTGGATAAGTCTCAGTCGCTGTGGTGTATGAATCACTGCGTACTGTGTAGATTATGTTCACCACAGACAAAACCACTTCCCAACACTTCCTTTTGAAGACAAAAAGCAGCCAAAACGAGACAAAACACACACATACACATACGTACGGACAAATCAAATTTAAGAGATACAAAATATAAAAAAGTAGGATCTCAAAGATCCCCACAACAAGAGGTTGAGAAGAAGAGGAACCGTAGATCAGAAAAACCAGAAATGTTCTGAAGCTTCACTGCCACGATTAGATAACGAGGACTATGTGTGGTTAAAACTATTTACAAGTGCTTCCAAAAGAGACATAAAAAGAGAGTGGTACATAAAGCTATGGCATCCAAAGGATGTTATAAACCAGAAAAAGATATTCACAGCGAGAAACAAATGTGGATCCATAATACCGACACATAGCTGTACATTCCTCACATAACCTTAAAGGTTCGAAACATCCCACTTAAAATATTACCATCAAAACACAGTTAAAGAGTTTCTTGATTGTGGGGATCCTGATAAAGAAAGATTAACTTCAGAGGAAGATATTTCTCACAGTACAATCTCCTTCAGCAGATCTTGTGTCTGATATATCTAGGATTCCAGTTGGCTACAAAGATAATGTCACATTTCACAGTCTAAATGGTCACAGATCAGCCTTGTTAGCACATGCGAGTCTGAAATGACGGCGATGATGAACAGCCTTTGAGAGATGGTTTCTCAGTTTCCACACATGAAACGAGACATGGGAGCATAATCACCATTTATGTGGGAGCCTTTGTGTGCAACGTATCAGATGAACGGTGATCACAGACAGCTGTCTGTGAGGATGACTTTCTGAACTTCAACAACAAACACTGTGATGAGGAGGACACATGAAAGGTGTAACATATATCTGCAGCCGTGATTCAAGGCCAAAACAGACACTAAATCACACAAAAAGGACCACAAGCAGCCGATCTGCTGGTTGGCTGCCAGAAATCGCACTTCCGACTTTTAACCTTTAAACTTCAACCTTGACTCTGAGGAATGTGGGATGTAAATGTTTAACTTTGGGCATGCTAGCTTACTTCAATGACTCATCCTGTGTAGTAAATTCTCAGAAACTGAAGAAAAAAAAAAAAAAAAAAAACTCAGACATGAGCAAACTGACAATCCATATGCAAGAGGAGGTCCTCTCACATCAGTTCATATTAAGAAGACTTTTACACCAAAACCAAAGGCTCACATTTTATTAAACATAGGTACAACCGCTGAAACAAAAATGTGATCCTTTCCTATTCCCGACAGCAATGTGTTGATCTTCAGTGCGTTAAAGGCCATACATTCTATATAAAGCAACACCACCTCCTTGGCTACAAGTCCACAAAACAGTACACCTCTAGATAATAATATGATAATAATAACACAAAGGGCGCATGATCCAGGAACTATGCATCTATGGTCTTCTGCTAATCTAAGCTCAGATGGGGAGGTTACAGTTTCAGAGGGGAAACCCAGTCATCCCCCAGCAACCTTCTCCAAATCATTCTGGGGAAACCTAAAGCAATAACAGAGCTCCTCATCCTAATATTAAGGCCGACTTCAGCCAACCTGTGGAGGAATCTCATGTCTCCTTATTATACCAGGAAACTCATTCCTTCAGCAGGATTCATATTTCGCTACCAAATGTGAGGGTCACATTAGATGCACCAATAAACCGAGAATTTAGTTTTTCTTCACCACATTACACAAGAGCATTGCCTACATTAAAGCAGATGAGCCTCCAATCCATCTGTCTATATCCTAACACATCTAGGCATCACTCGCAAACAAGACACTCCAAACACTCAAGTGCCCAGTGTCTGTCTATCTATCTATCTATCTATCTATCTATCTATCTATCTATCTATCTATCTATCTATCTATCTATCTATCTATCTATCTATCTATCTATCTATCTATCTATCTATCTATCTATCTATCTATCTATCTATCTATCTATCTATCTATCTATCTATCTATCTATCTATCGATAAGCAGCAGAGGACAGCCGTTGTGATCGATGTGGCCAAGTGATGGAAACATCATGAACAAAGAGCACGAGAGACTGGAGAAATACCAAGAGCTCAGCGAAGAACTAGAAAGAGCCTGGGAGGTGAAGACAACAGTAGTGCCCGTGGTCATCGGGCCACTGGGGGCAGTGACCCTCACTCTGGAGAAGTGACTCCATCAGATACCTGGAATTACGCCAGACATCTCAGTCCAGATGAACACAATCTTAGGAACAACTAAGATACTAAGAAGAACCCTGAAGCTCCCAGGCCTGTCATAGAGGTCCCAAGCTTGAGAGATGGAGAGCCACCCACCCTGCTATGAGGAGGTATATATATATATCTATATAGATGTAATGGAAAGTGATGTAATAAAATGCATGTAAGCAAACAATGGAATTGTCAATCAATCAATCAATCAATCAATCAATCAATCAATCAATCAATCAATCAATCAATCAATCAATCAATCAATCAATCAAATTTTACTTCTAACGCGCTTTTACAACAACCACATGTAGAAATAGTAAGAAAACATCAGCTGAACATATAAATGGCATGCAGTTTACATTTTAAAAAGAGACATAACTCTCATGTATAAAAGGCCAAACTGGACAAATGGGTCTTTAGCCTGGCCTTGAAGAGGGGCAGCGTTGTGATGGAGCATAACTACAGGGGAAGATCATTCCAGAGTTTGTGTGCTGACAGTGATTTACTCACCTCAGCATGCTGGATGCTTAGAGGGAAATGTGAAGAGGCTCAAATTAGAGGGAGCCTTACCTAATTGCTGCTTAAATCAGCTAATAATACCATGACTATTTGGAGACTTTTATGGAGCATTGGAATTTCACCCCCAGACAGCAAGCACCTCTTTAAATATGAGGGAAAAATGTGGTGTTGACATTAGAGCAAAATACATATATACATTGTTCTGATTCAGTTAAACACTGTAGACATTGAACTCTCTGAGGCAATACACCCACCATAAAAACAGAGGGATCCAAAGTACTGTACTGTTTTGCCAAAAACTAAATCTAAATTGCGATATATTTCAACTATAATTGTGATTGCAATTTAATTGACTTTTAACAACATTTAAAATAAGAAAGTGACCTGGTTTTATTAATCAGAATATTAATATTCAAGAGAATAGCTCATTGAGTTGGACATCAATCCTTGTTTAACTTAAGGTGCAACCAACAAACAAATCTATGTATTACACAGCTTGATCGCTACTTAATGCTATGGTGACATTCCTGAAAATTTCAGGTAAAAATGTCTTGATTACATAAACTCTAAAACAAGTAATAAAATTAGATTATCTCACTGCTGCAACTCTTTTCCCTCCCATGTGGAGACAAACCCACTTTAAACATATCACTGACACCTAAAGGACGTGTCTTATCCACTAATTGTTATGTAGCCAAAAATTGCAGACCTCTGCGATTTGGAAATTGCGTTTTTTTTTAAATGTGATTAATTTTCCAGCCCTAATCCAAAGCGACACACATATTTCAAAAGTACATTTTACAACAAAATGCACTTTATTGTCAAATTTTTAGACCAATGATGTCTCAATTTTTTTGATTCGCCGGAATAAATGGCAAGATCAGATAAAACTGTGATCATCAAAGTCAGCACAGCATGGAGTGAGTTCGTTTTTATTTATTTATTTTTTTACTTGTGGAGAGAACTCAGAACAAGTGTGATACTGAAACGAAGTATCCATGTGTTCGATACCATTTCTCTTTCAATGATGATGTTTGAACAGGTTTAAACACATTTTTGCAAAAGAATATCAGCCCATTTGTCAGTGTTATGATGTGCCAAGGTTGCAGCTGCCTTCTGTCATACTAACGAGACAGGCATCAAAAAGAACAAGCAAGACAGTTCAATTGGAAACACCTGGCCTACATTAAGTTCTGAGAGGTGCCTGAAACACATCTGAGATGGAGGCATAGTGTTAGATTTGACCAGACAGGCTGCTGCACTATATCATCTGCTGGCTAACACTCCCAATAACAGCTGAAAACCATCTCTATGAAATATTTGAAATGGTGGAAATTATTAGCAGGAAACTTTTTACTGACATTAAGCGAATCTTTACCAATTACTCTTAATGTTTAGACCTCTACCTATTTTTGAGTTCATTCAGCGTATGATGTCTTATTCCCGTTTGCTGAACTCCAAAAAGTGATTAATTCACAATGTGCAAAAAGACAATCCTATGCGACATTTAGACTGACTTCTTGAAGCTGTTTACAGCTTCCTTGTGTCCAAAGTGAATCGCGAAAAAACACATCAGAAGGATTCTCTGTGAGAAAATGCCAGGTACTGTTGTTGTCTGGGCAAGTGATTCATATGTGGGTTGGGGTAATTGTTTCCATCACAATGCAATTCTGGAAAATTTTCAACTTGCACAAATACTTGATCTCAATTGTACAAAATGATCAATTAAATTATGTATTTTTATATCTCTTTACATATCATTAATAGGAAAGTTGAAAAACTGTTTCTGCTTTTATCATAAAACATAATTCTTTAAAAATTGTTTTATGAAATAAAACAAATGGGGCAGTGTGTCCGAAGGGAAAGTTTATATTTTGTGTTCGTGTTTGCCTTCTGATAGATCAACTTTGGGCTTTAATAAATAATCAGATTTTAACTGTAAAAATCACATAGAAACACACAAACCAAAACACATGTATGTGTTGGGCTTTTTAAACTTGTTAAGCTTTTCAGGAAGTGTTTTCGGTACATTTAACTTGAACATTTATGTCTTTGATTTTTGTCTGTATATTATATGCTAATTCTGAGCTGGTGTCCCACCAAAACTTGTGGAGTTGGGTGTTTAGCTTTAGTGTTCCAGGAGTCTGAATACTTTCACAAGGGGCTGCATCTATAGCTTAGTTCATCACCCATAAGTTCTAGGAAACAGTTTTTGCAACCTTAAAACAGGGTCTACATAAGTGTAAATCACTACAGAAATATGGTGCTTATTCTAAAATCCAAGTAGGGCTAAGGGAAAGGGAAGTGCAAGGTCAGTGGGTTAGGGTCACTCTGCAGGGTGCAGGAAATTACTCCAAAGGAGAACATGAACTGGAGCAAAGGGACCTAAAAGACAGGGCAGAACAGAAACTCCAAAAGTGCTCCCGTGGCTGAGCTCCAGCATAAACATAGCTCTGGTTTCTGCCCCGGAGTGACAAGGCTCGACCTTCCATCTCCATAACTGGCCTTAGGTCGATCAGAGACTCCACTCCATATCCCTCCGGGCTACTCTCGTAATTAGGACTTCCTGCCACAAACTGAACTAATTTAACATGGAATTAGTCACATTTGTGCTCCGGATTCGGAAGCAACCAGACCAACTTGTCAGACATTTTCATTTTGATAGTCCCTCTGCTCACGCCGCTAAGATGATTGATGACAGATATGACTTATGCAGTTATGTGTAAAAAAAATTCTGAGGTGTGAGAACCACAGTGCTTGTTATTTTAAAGCCGCTGCTGTAGAAAATGAATAAAAGTATGTAGGAAGATCTGGGGATAAACTGGGATAGAAACCCTAATTGTTCCTCAACAAAGTGAATCTGTAGCTTCCTGCAGAATCTTTTGTAGTTTCTTAATGACTGCATTCGAGCGCTAGTTATAAAATGTAAAATATTTCAACAGTTAGACATCCTTTAACTGAACTGAAATATTCTTTGTGGATTAGAAGTTCTTTTAAATATTGTGTGATTAATGATGCTTTAACTCCTAGCTGGTTTTATTCCTAGCTTTCCCAAAAAATATCAAAATCTCTTGTGTTGTTTTTCAGCCATATCACATATCAAGTCACATGGTATTCTATATCCAGTGGTGGTTCTTGTATGCGTGGGATTTCCTCCTTGCATGCCATGAAAACTCAATAGTATTTTTCACCTTTTGTTGTTAATTGCATAATACAATACAAACATATATAATACATATAAAATACAAGCTTCTGCAGAAATAGTGAAAGTTTGTTCAGATGTAATTTCTTTGATTTCCCAGTGGGGCGGAGTTAAAAGTCAGACCAAGCTAGGTAAAGGAAAAAGAAGACACTAAAATGCAAAAAACCAAAAAAAAACAAAAACAAAACCTGTGCTCACCCCTTGTAGGCACTATATGATTTCTGGGAAACACGCAATGATGTTCCTATATGTAGTAACAAAAAGGGATCCCCTTCTTGCTACATCGAGTTGCCAAGTCCTTATTAACTGCAAATGCATAAACCCAATAGAAGATCTGCTCAGGGCATAACTGACACATCAGTATGTACTTTATTGTTTTATCATCGTTTTTTATTGTGTTTGTGGATCCCTTTCTAATGGCACCCTGGGCAACCGCCCGTTATAGCCCATTTCAGACACAGCTGATGTATGTATGTATAAATCAGCTTTTTGTATGAAGAAGCAAAATTAATTTTCTTGGCAGTATGAACATCTGGCCCAAGTATCATGGCAGATTATTAGATAGCTTCTGAGATATAACTGTCTGGACCAAAATGGTAACAGACGGCCAACAAAAAAAGAAAAAAAAGCATACAAGGAGAAAGAGAGAGAGACAGAGACAGAGAAAGAGAGAAGCAATTAGACATGGTCATGTTATCACAAAGTGTGGATTTCATTTTGTTAACATTCCTCCCATGACAAGAAATAATTAATTCCCATCAATTAGACCACAGCTGGAATGGAAAGTAATGGTTTTTGTCCCTCTTCCAGCGGAGCGAACGTTGCGAAAAGCACAATGAGATCAGTGATGGCCCTGTCTTGACAGGACATTCTAATTCTGTCTTGATTAAGGTTCTCATATCTCATATGACTAGACAAAGCCTACGTTTTAGTGCAGTATCGCCATGAGTCAATCTCAAACAAATTACTGAAATGAAATCGATGTGTAAGCACCTGTTGAAGTTGGGTGAGTCAAACCAGCTGTTTTGTGAGAACAGAGTGTATTCTCTTTCTATAAACACTGCTTAAGCAAACCTTCCATCTGAGGTCACCGAAGAGCCTCACCTCTACTGAGGACAGACAGACAGACAGCCAGATACGCACGTGTTTGAGGAGGGCACGAGGAAGAGGAAGGATAAGGAGGCCGCTGAAATGTGAAGAGGACAAGCTGGGTGAGCCAGAGGGAGGACAGACTTGTCTGCCAAGTCTCCCCTTCAGGGATAAATGGAGAGCGCAAGGGGACACAATACGGCACAGATAAAAACCAGCGGAGGAATGAGGCTATAAAAGGAAGCAAGGGACAGTGCTTCACTGAAAGACTTGGGAGGACAGGGAGGACGGAGACTCTGGAATTCTTTCAACACAGCCTGATGGGACTCCTGTGTCCCTTCATTAATCACTGTGGCAGGAAATAAGGGGAGCGGATATACAGTCCAGGTAGTATGGAGGGATTTTCCACTAACTTTACGTCTAAACTTCATTCCAAGTCAAATAATGACTCCTGGAACCAGGGCTTCTAACAGATTACTGGAGTGCTCACTTAATAAATAAAGATGGACAAACCCAAACATTAAGTTTCAATATATAACTATAGCAATCTGGGGTTAAGGGTCTTGCTCAGGGACCCAGAGTGCCAGCTGTGGGGATTGAACCAGGTACTTGCAACCTTTCTCAGAGCGCAAGCGCGCTGCTCTGACCACTAAGCCACCACTCAGCAGAAGGAGCACAGGGAGACTAACAAGGGTGGACTGATTAACATGAATGGAGCTGAACAGAGATACTATTAAGGAGAAGTCTTACAGAGCTCTAACAAAAATTAATACAAGGAACAGAACACGAGTACAATTATAAACCAAACACAAACTAATAAAACAGTAAGGCAACGTCTTTAAGAAAAAGAAAAGAAAATGAAGAAAACAGAGAAACCCAAAAACCTAACACCTGAGGATCATGACATGTATTATTTCTTTAACACTGATAAAGATTTTAACTTTTTTTACAATATGTATAGATCATCACTTCAATCAGATGCCTGCATTGCAGTGTGAATAGTTATGGCTACTTCCCAATACCTGCCCTTAGAAACACGTTGGTAGTCTTATTTATCTGACAGATTCCAGTTTCTTCATGTTAATAATAAATCTTTTTCAAACTCTAGGGTTCCTTGTGGAGTACCACAGGGTTCAGTCCTTGGACCCATTCTCTTTACTATATATATATGCTTCCAATCGGTAAATTATCAGACAGCATAGGATTAATTTCCACTGTTATGCTGATGACACTCAGCTATATTTATCCATAAATCCTGATGAATTCAATTATTTACTTCGACTGCAGTCATGTCTTGATGACATCAAAACTAAATTCTGACAAGACAGAAGTTGTCATCTTTGGACCAGAGTCCTTAGAAAATACACTTTTTATTTAATCACTTAATCTGGATGGCATTAACTTGGCCTCTGGTAATAAAGTTAAAAATCTTGGTGTTGTTTTCGACCAAGACATGTCATTTAAATCCCATATTAAACAGGTTTCCAGGGTTTCCTTTTTGCACCTCTGGAATATTGCTAAATTTAGAAATATTCTGTCTAGGAGTGACGCTGAAAAACTAGTCCATGCATTTGTTACTTCAAGGCTGGACTATTGTAATTCTTTACTATCAGGAAGTCCACAAAATGCAGTTCAAAGCCTTCAGCTGATCCAAAATGCTGCAGCAACAGTTCTGATGAAAATTAAAGACGTATTGTATTTCTCCTATTTTAGTTTCATTGGCTTCCTGTTAAATCAAGAATAGAATTTAAAATTCTCCTTCTAACGTATAAAGCCCTTAATAATCAAGCTCCATCATATATCAGAGCTCTGATTACCCCGTATGTTCCTAACAGAGCACTTCGCTCTCAGACTGCAGGTCTGCTGGTGGTTCCTAGAGTCTCTAAAAGTAGAATGGGAGGCAGATCCTTTAGCTATCAGGCTCCTCTCCATCTCACAGTTTTGATCCATGAGGCAGACACCCTGTCTACTTTTAAGACTAGGCTTAAAACTTTCCTTTTTGATAAAGCTTATAGTTCAAGTGGCTTAGGTTATCCTAAGCTAACTCTGTAGGCCAAGGCAACTGGAGGACATCAACTCTCTTCTGGGTTCTCCTACTGTTCTCCAATTTTGCATTATTAGTTATTTCAACTTTTAAATTTATGTTCTCTCTGTCTCTTTTTTCTGTTCATAGGTACAGTTGTCTAGCGTTCTGTTAGCTGTGAAACCATCCTGGAAGGAGATCATCTGCCATCACCCTTTTGTGGTATTTTGTGTCTCTGCTCTGTCTTCTCAAACCGAGGCAGATGACCAGTTCACACTCAGCCTGCCTCTTCCTGTTAAAGGGGAGTTTTTCTCTTCACTGTTGCTACATGCATGCTCAGTATGAGGGATTGCTGCAAAGCCATCAACAGTACAGATAACTGTCCACTGTGGCTCTGCTGGATTTCCTTAGATAGGAAACTTTGTGACCAATTATTGGATTGGTCACATCCATCCATCCATTTTCCAAACCGCTTAATCCCTCATGGGGTCGCTGGTGCCTATCTCCAGCGTTCACTGGGCGAGAGGCGGGGTACAACCTGGACAGGTCGCCAGTCTGTCGCAGGGCAACACAGAGAGACAAACAACCATTCACACACAAACTTACACCTAAGGACAATTTGGAGAAGCCAATTAACCTAACAGTCATGTTTTTGGACTGTGGGAGGAAGCCGGAGTACCCAGAGAGAACCCACGCATGCACAGGGAGAACATGCAAACTCCAAGCAGAAAGACCCAGGGGTGTACTTGAACCCAGGACCTTCTTGCTGCAAGGCAACAGTGCTACCCACTGCGCCACTGTGCAGTGTGTGTATATATATATATATATATATATATATATATATATATAAATAATGTTTTTTTTGATTGGATTGAATTGATGATGTGATGATGAATTGGCGCTACATAAATAAAATTGAAATAAATAGAAATTTTAATTAAATGGAAATTACAATTTAACAGTAAATATAATAAAATGTTCAGAAAGTAATATGATATAACATCTTCAAAACTCTTACATACTTACTCAAATCCCGTAACTAAACTAAGCACAAACTAAAAACTAACACTAAACACACTAAAAACACCAGAAAATGATGCAAAACAATGCCTTGAAGACTTACTGAAAAATTCATTATCTTTAAAAATTAGTACAATTCTGTTTATTCTTTAACCAAACCTTAAGACTGGAAGTGAACATTTTAACATCAGGTATGGTCTTAAAATCAGACACTAGTCAGTTCAAGTTTCAAGGCTGTTTGTGTGACGGTCGCCCTGTAGTATGGTATTTTACAGTCCTGATTTGTGGAGCTTCTGGTTGTGCTATTGCTGTTCCGTCTCACAGCAAAATTTATGTAGTGGCTCAGGTGATGAATGACCAACACATGTGTGGATTAATTAAAGAAAACAAAAATTGCTAAAACTATTAAAGCTCATTAGTTTATATTTCTTCAGAATGGTACCGAATGATTCGTTTTTTATCCACAACTTTTATAGCTCAATTATATAGAGAGCTAGTATGTTTATTTCTATTAGGAGGGGCCTGTGACCATACCATGGAAGTTTGATATATATAAGTAAAACATCATAGAATGCATGTATAGCAGGGCTGCCTGGTTCGGTATGTAATTTCTGATTAATTTAAAACAACTGATATTACTTTGTATTATTGTTGAGGATTTAGCTCTAATCCAAGATATTTAAATTCTGTAATGGAATGGATTTATTTAATTTAGTAAAGTGATATTTAATTAAACTTTTAAATTGTGTTTCCTTTTTAGGGAAGCACATAGAGACCGTTTTTGAGATATTTAGAACGAGCTGATTTTGGACGAGCCACTGTTAGACATCAGACATGCAAGTGGACAAAACCTCTCCAGCTTGCAGAGATATAGACATAAAAAAATAATCATTTTCAAAACTATCAAAAGGACTTACGACATCCAAGGTGGTTAATACTGCTCGTCATAAGCAGGTGACCAAGATATATGCCTACACTAGATCACAACAGTTCAAGACTATCCCTTAAATCTAGAGATCTTAATATTCCTTTGCAACATTGAAATTTCTAAGATTTTACCGCAATTGACTTAGGGCAAGAGCGATACAATCAAGAACTGGCATTCAAAGCTGAGTTTGTGCTTTGGTGCTGCTAGTTGGTTCCCAGTTTTTAGCATCTTCGGGTTTTAGTGTTGCTTTTTTCAGATGATATCATCTTGTTGGCCTCAACTAGGGAGATTTAAAATAAGTTTGAAACAAACAAAGCCATTCATCACAATGAGGCAGACTGATATTCAAACAACCAATAGTGTTTTGCATGCAGGCCAAAAATGTTTGCTTTATGGTTAAGATGACTCGTATAAAACTGCAAATTGGACTTCTTATGGTTTTCTTTCAACATTGGCCGTAGATTAATTAGTGATTAACTGGATCTCCGCTGCTCCTCCAGAGTTGGCTGCTTCTCTGGTTAATGGTCTCCTCGCAGTGCATGCCAGATTAGGTGGAGAGCCGTTTCCTGATAGGTTTGCAGTCGTGTCGTTTGAAGATGATGGAATGAACAGTGGATCACGAGATGTTAAAGCGCTTGGGATATTGTTTCATGACCTAACTGTGCTTTAAACTTCCCCACAACTTTATCCATGACCTGTCTGCTGTTTCCCTCGGTCTCCACGATGCTGTTTGTTCACTAAAGCTTGTCATTATGTGACAACATGTGAAAGACTTCAAGTTTATGAATTGTTCTGCAAGGAAATATAAAATGTGATACCGTTGAGAAGCTCTCATTGGACAGAGTTAACTCTGTTTTCAGTGCAGTAAATTCAGCAGGGGGAACACTTTGTGGGATCCTGCATGGCTGCAACCACACCCCTCTTCCTTTTACTGTTTAGCAAGCCCCTCTGAATAATCTATTTTCTTTTAGCACATTTCTGCATGCACGCAGAACGTTCCCTACAAAGCAGAACGTTACTAAGCCCGCACACTTATAGAAACACTCCACGATATCTGCACGTGCAAGGAAAATAAGGCTCACACATTCACATGTTTACGTTGTCTTCTTTTTTCGTTTTAGATTTTTTTTTTCTGTTCATCTCGGCTCCCCTTGATGTTTTCTTTGTGTTCCTAATCATTTCATTCTGTGCTAATTAGTCAATTGGTCTCCCCGCTTAACCTTCCTTCTCAGCTGCACCTCATATCCCCTGATTGCCACACCTGTCGTCAATGTCATTTACCACAGATCCCTACAGTTTATAGGCACTGGTTTCCTAGCTCTTCACTGTTTTCTTCTGTTGACTTCACGGTCCCTGTGTCCCTGCCTATTCTGCATACAAACATTTCTGTTCTGTCTTTTTTTTTATTAAAACCTGGTCGTTCCTCTGCTCTCCATTTGGGTCCTTCCTAAACCAAGTCATGATATACTTGTTCTTTTCACTCTTTGCCATAGCATTTGGTGTTTAACGTTGTGCATGCATTCTTGTTCAAGAAAGGTATTTGTATACCGGTGGGGCTAACCGCCAAGTGCAACAACGCTTTCCTCTCATTTACAATGCAGCACTGCAGCAGAGACTAATCAAATAATCAGCACCAGAAAGTCATGTTTTACCAAACAATAAAGGTTACCTCTAACAATACTTGCAAACAAAAGAAACACAAAGTCTACGGGCATATAAACATCTAAAGCGCGTGCCTACCTACAAAAAAAAAAAAAAAGAAGCAAGAATGCAGGGAGGTCACAGGGTTCGCCTTTAAGGTTAGGCCAAACACATCAGTGGAAAAAAAAAAATCGCCAGCTTCAGACTTTTGCAGTACAGCACACAGATTGATGCATTTAACACACACACAAATGTCAGGGAAGCCGCACAGTTCTCATCCCAAACTGTGGCTTCCTGCATGACGGCACAATGGGTCCTTCCCCTAATTGTCACAGCCACTGCTTTGGCCATGTTTCTGTTTTCTTATCATAGGCAGACATCTTCTCGCCCTGGAGGTGCACCTTCCTCTCCGATTAAACAGTAACATTCAACATGTAGGTCACGTGTCTGCTTTCCATTTGGTAGGGCTATCCCATACAAATCTCTTATTCACACACACACAGAGGTTTAAACCTTTACTATTAAGGCTCTGTGAGCACTATAAGATGGATTCCCACTGATTATATATATATATATATATATATATATATATATATATATATATATATATATATATATATATATATATATATAAATATACCGTTGTGCACTTATTTTGACCATGTAATACAATGGGATACAACGGCAAAAAAAAACATGCATGTAGGACCAACATTCATCACAATCATCCACTTAGAGACGGAAGAGTATGTCAATTGTTAAAGCAGATGTTGCTGTGGGGCTTCCAGGTAGAAAACCGCAGCCAAAAATGTCTCTTCCTCTGCCTACATTTCTACAGGTCACACATCCTCTGCCAGTATCGCCTCCTGTGCCTCCGTGCACGCTCACGCGCATCTTGAAATCTATTCTCAAACACATGAAATCACATCAAAGCGTCTCAAACGCAACAATATAAAACATCCTGTTAGCATTTCTGCCTCAAGAGCCTTCCTTCCTCTGCCAACAGATGCTGATAAACGATATTTTTCTGCAAGTTGTATCTGTGTGAATCAGGGGTGGCAGTTAAATACATACATGTAATCATGTTTTGGTTCAAGATTTGGTTTTCCCACCAGAGTACAACATCTAATGTAGATACACAGCAGGAAACCCGGCAAATTAAAACATGTTGAAAGGGGACAGCATACATCAAACGAAATATGCTTGCACAGATTGGTCTATTAAGGAGAAGATAAGTGTGAAAAACCAACCCAAACCACCTCAGAAGGAGCGATTGCTGCAAAGTCAGTCAATGCAACCAGCTGACATTTCTCTGATTTACATATTGGCATTTCATGATTAACTAAATACGACTGTCGATTTATAATTTGGGTTAAAGTGGCCTAGATGTAATTTGATCTGAATCTAACAATATTATTGGATTGCACTGAAATAAATTGCATTGACCGGATTTGAATTTAGACCTCATGTGATTCTTTTTAACTGGATGTGAATTTGACCTCGTCCTGTGTGTCTTGAGATGGACCTTTGGAACCAGTCGATTTTCACCTTGGTCAAACCTGACCACCCAGAAAGAAATTCAAAAATTCACTGGAAAACGCACAACAAGTTACACACACGTTACGTTGTTGTTGCTACAAAAAACTTTGTTTTCACGGACAAGTGTTGCATACTTAGGAGTTGGAAAATACAGACTGTATCGGCCACATCAGTGCTCTCCTTCTATTTGACGTAAACTGCTTACATGGTGTGAGAGCCCTGAGATCTAACAACAAAAATACTAATAGGAAATGTTTTTTTTTTTTTTTGGGAAAAAGTATTACTAAATAGGGCACAGAATTTTAAGAGCTTCTAAATCAACTTGTTTCCAGTAAGTTTAGGGTAATTTTCAATTGAACTGTTAAAATTTCATATGACTTAGTACTTTCAGGTGAAGAATATGTTTAATTTGCAAAAACATGAAATTCAATTGATTGGGTGACCAAAGTGAGGCAATCATTCTGAGGTGCTCGTAACGCCAATGTGCATGTATGTTCCTTGTTAGTTTCCGCTTGCTGGCTGCGCACGCGCTCTTCTAACGTATCCAGTTAGCTTAGCGGTTAGCTTTGGTGTTAGCCATTCATTCGTTAGCCATTCATTGTTGCTCTGCTGCTCTCACCGTATACTATTAAAATGGATAAGAGTCACAAGAAGCAAACCCGCCTAAAAAGTCTATGGCCTCAGTAGAAAGAAATAAGACCAGAGTGGATTTGGGAGATTTTTTCTCATGTGTTACCCCTGAGAAGCGGAAGAGCAGGTAAAATGGTCTTGTGAAGCCGCAGTTATTCAAAAAGGGACTTGGGGAAACGTCCGGAAAAATCACATAATCACTTTAAGTATTATGTTGCATTTTCACTTGAGGTCTCAGTCTGAAGCAAAAACAGTTTCAAGTACACTTGACTAAAACGCACAAACTCCCTTATATGGACAATTTTGTCTTTCACATCAAACAAGTTGATTAGGTGAGACCACAGTTACATATTCACACAGGTTCAGTTTGGCTTTTCATCTTAACAAATTAAATATAAGATTTACATGTTCTATTTAGGGGCAAAATGGGAAAAACATTTAAGGTGTAAATACTGCTTTACAGTACTATAGCCAATATATATATATATATATATATATATATATATATATATATATATATATATATATATTTTTTTTTTTTCTTTTTTTTTCTTTTTTCTTTTTTTAAATACATCTAAACTTATGAAACAGCACATGGAATTGAAGCTGCAACTTTACAACAAAGCAATTTAATGATTCAGCTTGTCACATTTCCCAATCCAACTCTTTTAAAATGTGTCCAAATCCAACTAAACATCTGTTTCATTTCAGACCTTAAAACCACGTAATTCACATAATTGTGGTTAAAGGTCAGTGCACTTTCTTACAGGAAAAGATGAGTAATGTCAAAAACTGATAAAATCTGGATTCCAGATCAATTATCTTCTAATTGAGCTTAGAAGTAGGAAATACTCTTTAAAAACAGTTATGTGGAAGGAATGTGTGTAGTTACTTACACAAACAGAAGGGGGAGACAAGACTTCCACGTTTCAGGCGTTTTAACTGAATGACTAATTGACAAAGAAAACCTCTTAAGCTTTCTGAAACTGGCTATTTAGCATACTGTCAGCCACTCAAATAAAACGACGAGTGGTTAATAGGTTAAATAATGTTGCATATTTACTCGTTTTGGTTACAAATCTGATGTGTACTTTGTCCGGACATCATCAGAACCATTAGGTCTGTAGACCTGCCCTGAATGGGACTAAATAACCGTATTCTTGCATGATAATTGAAGAAATCAATGGTTCAATTAGGACTTTTGTTTTGACTGCTGCATGACTGCTGTCACACAATAAATAATAAAGTAGTCTAAAAAAATATGATTGCACACTTCCTGCAGTTAATAACCGGCAACTGCTGAAATGAAACTAGCGGCCAATTCACCTTCTAAAGAGATCAATCCATACCTCCCCACTGTTTGATGGAGAAAAACAATTAACCAGCTGCAACAGTTGCCAAAGATGTCATAAATCCATACAGGCATAATTCTGATATTAGTTAACCACAGGTGATAACTCTTTGTTTTTCGTCTTACAAAAAATCTATGACTTCAATATTTATTTCCCCTTTTTTGCTAAAATGACATGAGGGATGTTGTTAATATGACTAATGAAGAATCTTACCTTAAGTAAAATAACTCCTGATCTAAATAATCGTGTTAAGCAACATTTTCATTTGGAGTTTTATTTCAACCTAAAGAGTATAGGCAAGGCAAATTTATTTATATAGCACATTTCAGTACAGAGACAATGCAAAGTGCTTTACATGATTAAAATATATGGGAAAAACCAAAAAAGCATGTAGGAATAAAATGTAGAAACAAAATAGAACATTAAAAACAGTTGGACCAAAAAGAGTTGAGCTAATGATGTTTCAGTAGAACAGTTTAACTAGAACAGTCAAAGGCAATCCTAAACAAATGTGTTTTTAATCTTGATTTAAAAGAACTCAGGCTTTCCGCACTTTTACAGTTTTCTGGAAGTTTGTTCCAGATAAGTGGAGCATAGGAACTGAATGCTGCTTCTTCATGTACGGTTCTGGTTCTAGGTATGCAGAGCAGACTGGAGCCAGAAGACCTGAGTGGTCTGGATGGTTGATACACTGATAACAAGTCTGTGATGTATATAGGTGCAAAGCCCTGCAGGGATTTATAGACTAACAGGAGGATTTTAAAGTCTATCCTCTGAGATACAGGGAGCCAGTGTAAGGACTTTAGAACTGGGGTGATGTGCTCTACTTTCTTGGTCTTAGTGAGAACGCGGGCTGTATAGGTTTGTATCCAGGCATCAAAATGCACAAGTAGGCAAATAATTATCTAGGTTAAACTGCATTTTTGTTAGAAGGCCATAGATGTTCAGATTTCAACTTGGTCAAAATCCCTCGCCATTCCCTATGGTTTTCAGCATTTCCGAGCGATGTGTTTCTGCAGAATGAAAGTAGGAGGTTTGAATGTTTTTAAGTGTTTCATCTGCACAGTGATTGGTTAATTGGCCCTGTTTTTGTTACTTTTTCCTCTGTTTTCCCCTCTTTTTTTCTCACTCTCAGCAGTTGCATGGTTGGATGAAAAGAATTAAGGCAATGTGTTCCTTAGTTATGAAGTTGTTGTTTCCGAATTCTATAAAAAATGGAGTCAGTTTATATCGTGCGCATGTATAAATAAAATATTTATAGTGCGTCATGTAGCAACGCATACTTGACCTTCATCCAGTCTGGTTTTGAACAAAAGATGCACTTATAAGCAAAAGATACACCCGTGGTGACATGCTCATCTAATCAAGTAATTGGCTTTACTTAGGTTAAACGCCTTCTTAACTCTGTCTTGTGGTGGATGTACCTAGTTGGCATTTCTGCCTGTGGATGTTGATATCGCATCAAACACATTCTTGTACAGACAATTTATCTGCAGATGAGGAAAGAGAACCGGTCGTCAAAATCGCTTCTGTATGTTTTTTTAACAACTTCTGCTGCATTTCTGCGTTAGCAACCAACTGCAACAGCAAAAAAACCTCTGTCATACAGCTTAAATAAATTAAATCTTATCTTTCTCTGTGAAGAGTGACAGACTTAATAGTTTCCATGCCAATCTTTTTAAGCATAATTGAAACTTTGGTCTAGGTGCTCACCTGCTAACTGAGTGAGTTAAGTCAAGCGCAGGATATTTAAAATGATGAGAATCGCAACTAGAACAGCCATGAGAAAAATATCTTGAGAACGGCAGCTTCAGCGAACGGCGAAATTCCTGATTTAAACGTCACACAGAGATGGATGGTGGGAAACAGTTGTACACTGGTTTGGTTCAAAGATGAGAACCAGTCCCAAGAGGCAGATTTAAGGTCTGATATTAAACAGAAACATATTTTCAAAGGCACGGCTTTAAAGTGAGAAATTCGGAGGCAGATTGGAATCATTAAAGCAAACGCGTCATTTCTCCTAACCCTTTTCAAACTAATTTGGGCCTTCGAGAGTCTGTGCAAAAATCTTCTGAAATAAGCCACTGACTGGACGTCACCAAGAAAATGAAGCTGTTATTAAGGGTTTTTTTCCTCATCACCCATTTGACAGTTAACTTGTCTGCAAAGAGCACGAGTTGTGCCAAACTAAATTTAGCCAGCTGTATCCCCGGTGTCTTAAAGACAAGCGACACAATACACAGAGCAGCTGAGCTGCGTCACACGCTTCTAATAAAGAGCTGGGCCAATTTGATAAGAGCTAGGGACAACAGGGCCTTTTCATCAGACTCAAGAAAATAAGTTTTCATCTGAGAGCCTTGAGGTATGATATTAAATATCTTGGAGGGGCACCAGACAGCTGACTTGCAGCAAAAATAAACATAAAAGCAAAACACATTCACATGGTGCATGCAAGTGAGTAAACAAAGCATGCACTTCTGTGTCACAGTTTTAGTTTGATATAGACAAGCCTAGTTACTAAAATGCTACAGAACACAAGTAACTGTTTCTGAATTCTTAGCTTTGTGCGACGGATTGGTGGATAAAATGAGGTAATCTGGAAAACTTAAATTTTACTAATTGTTTCCATCTTACAAGCTGTTCTATTTTCATAATACGGGATTCTAGAGTACACCCATCCTATGAGATGAGACAAAAATTGGGTTTATTAGAAACACATTTTAGGCATATTTTTGGGAATGGTGGGAATATTTGTTTTACTAAACACATTTTCACAAACTGTCTTGCAGAATCTGTATTACGTGCAGAATCAACACATTTTCTCAGCCTACTCGTCATATATTGACTCTTGGTCACGTTCCCTTAGAGTCACATGTTGACGCACGGGGTCTGCGTCAACATGTGACATCTGCAGTTATGTGCATTTTGATGACATCTGTAGTGAAAAGTATGCATGATATATTTATAATCTCCTTTCAGGGAAGGTAGACATCCTTCTTTTTCTTAGTTTTGCCAACGATTTCAATGTGTTCTCAGAAAGATGTGAAACAGCTATGTTGCTACGCCGGTTGCCAAGGACGTAGCCATATACGTCACTGACATTTGCCGATTTCCACTTTCATAAAAAAATTAATATAAAAAAACAAAAAAAAACAATGATGTTTGATGACATCTCTAGCAAAACGTATGCATAATATATTTATAATCTTTGTTCAGGGAAGGTAAACAATCTTTTCTTGTATTCGTTTCGCCGACGATAGACATGAGACAGATATATTGCTATGCTGGTTGCTAAGAATGCAGTCAAAACCATATTTAACAAAAACATCACAGTTATATGCATTTTTGATGACATGTCTTGCGAAATTATCTGGTTTGCATTAGTTAATTTAATTGAAGGTTTTAAACGTTTGACATGTTAAAAAGAAATCCAGACTCAATAGTTTTGGTATTAACAGGATGCAGCTTCTTCTTTTAGCATCATTAGTGGCAAATGGCTACCCAGCTACATTATCTCACTGTGAATCGCAAAGGTTAATATGACCTCCCTTACACGGTCCACATTTTTCAATGCCCGTGTGTTGTCCATCAGCCTAAAGCCGGCTTCACACAGACCCCGTCCAGTGTGCGCTCCATCATAATCGCAAAATGTGCTGTGCGGCAATCCATATTGGATGTGTGTAGGATCTGTTCCTGCATCCATCCCTGCCCCCTTTATTTTAAAATGTACCGTCAAAATGTGATAGAGATTTAATTGCTATCATGACATATAAATGCAGCATTCCACCTGTTTTGCAAAGGGCACATTTCTGATTAAGCTGATATCACAAAGTTTTCTTGCCTTAATGCATGTTGGTGTCTCTAAAAAAATGCTTTTTAAAATGTCATATTTAGTGTGTATTGCAGTGAAACAGGTAACATTTATGTTGTAGCTATCATATCAGCACTGATAACCATAACATAGCCACACATTTTTATATATATTTATTGATCACCTGAACAGTGCAAGTCCAGTTCAAGTCCAGTGCTCTGTACATAGTCAATGAGATCCCTAATGCTAGGTTTATAATCGCCGCATTGAACAGGATGCAAGGGTGCGAACACCAAGTGACACAATCGCGCTATCCCCGCCCCCAAGCGCGGGCCCCCTGAGCTGCTACAGCACGAGGTTGTGCACCTTCAAGTTTTTGTAACTTGGCGCGGACCTCCCGCGCAAGCCTCATTCAGAATGGGGGGATTCAAAGTAGCCCTTGCCAAAACAAGTTTGCGTGTACTGACATCAAATGGCCTAGAAGTGTCAAGTGGCACAAGTTTAAAAGGTATGTTGTTGTTGCTTTTTCTAAATTATAACACCATACACAAAATACTGGTAAACTTTCAGGACTAGTGTATTGACCAAGTTTATGGGTACAAACAAGGATTTCAGTTCCTGTTTCCATCACTTGCAGCACAAATCAAGTCTAAAACAACAGCCCACTTTATGTAACGCAATCAGCTTTATTTAGCAAAGAAAGGTGCTTTTTTAAAAAAAAACTTTTATTTAAAAAAAGATCCCTTTGAGCTTCACAGACAGGATGTATTCCCCATCTTCATGTCTTTACGTCTTTCTGTATGCAGCAGGTGAACATGCTATCTTCTAGCCCTCCATTGATTTTTGTTTAACTGCACCAACTATTCATCTTGATTGTATACAATGCTGCATGCAGCCATTTTGGAAGTGTGACGTCAACCGTTTCTTCTTATTTTACTGCATTTCCACTGGTTACGTTCAGTACTGCCCCCGCACCTCCCCGGGTTTTTGGCGAATGCTAAGTCTGTGTCAAGTATAAATGTTTACAACCCATCTATGGTCTGCACAGACCAGTTCGACAACCCCACGCGCGATTATAACTCAGCCTTAAGTGTTCAGGTAAGTATTAGACAACATAGCTGCACAAAACCCTATAGCTCCTCTAGTTAAACAGCCACTGTGCATGACATTGTTGCCGTGTGAACAAAAAAACCCATTAAGAATCAATTGACCAAGGGGTTACTGATCTGTATTGTTTTCAAAATGATTTCATTTATTAAAACAATAAAGCTATTCAACTAACCAAGTCCTATGTGAAAAAATACTGCTCCCCTTAGGCTAACTTGTGCCACCTTTGGCAGACACAACTGCCATTAATGATGCGATTAGTGACAGTGAATACAGAAGGAATTTTGACAGACTCTTCTTTGCACAACGGTTTTACTTTAGCCACATATAAGCAAGAATAGCCTGTTTAAGGTCATACTATAGCGTCCTAACCAGATTGAAGACCAACCTTTTACTAGGCCACTCCAAAACATTAATTTTGTTTATTCATATGTATTAACATTGGCATTTTTTTTAAGTTGCTAAAACAATGTAATGGAACAAAGAAGATAAAGTGGATTGAAGTGTTTATTTACTAAGAATGTATACGCTAAAAAGCTCAGCAAGATGCAGGAGGGAAAGGTCATGACCCCACCAGCCCCCCAACTTGGTGCCAGGTCAAGGGGTCAGACATAACCAGACTACAAGATCTCATTTCTTTTCTTTGACTTTTTTTAAAAAGCCTGAAATAAAAAAAACAAAACAAAACTCTGCTCTAAACTGTAACATAACTCACTTTTCCAGCAACTTTTATTCCCCCCCCTGATGTTTTCTGTATGCCACTCATGCCAAGAAACAGAAGAGCCCTCCTACTGGAGGAACTCCCCAACCCAGCCCATCCCACTGGCAACACGCTGAAGAATCTGAACAGCTCCAACCAGGACAATCCCCAACCCAGAGGCATGGGATTGATTTTCTGTCATAACTGTCAGCAGGCTGGATTATTGCAGTGAAAAAATAATGATGAGGTGGGAAATAAAACTTACAGCCTGTACTCCAGAGGCGAGGATCGCGAGGGAGAGGCAAAGAAGCAGCAGCCTGTTGATTAAAACACACTTTTATAAATCCTAATAAATAAATATGGTGCTTAGTATGAGCTCTGGAGGATGTTGGTGATGTGTTTACCTCAGATGTGTAAGCCCTCTGCCGTCCTGCCTTTGCATGGTCCCACTCGTGCGGTGCGCAAACTCAAGTCCCACGCCGCTTCTTCGCTTTTGGAAGCTCACTTAAAGCATGTTTACGCGATCTGTTACAGGCAGAGGCAATTAGTGTTCATAATTAGCGTTAAAAAGGCGTATGATCCACAAATCTACGCAGCCAGAAACGTTAACCTTTTTAAACAAATAAGTCTAATCATATCTCGTGTGCGTCCCCGCGCAAAACATAAACACCTATCATGGCGTGCAATACCGCAATTATCTAAATGTTTTCTTCAATCTAGTGGCATAAATAAATAGAAAACCTGCACAAACCTATGGTCGCCTCAGTTACGCGCGTCGTTGGTGAAATAGAGGTGTCACGGACTGGAGAGAGATGCTTTGGTTCCAGAGCCAGAAAAGTCACAGAACCGATAACCAACGTGACAAAAAAGCTGCTCCCAAATATCCCGCAAAAAAGCCCCAAAGTGTCCCGAGCAGTTGCTCTCCGTACAGAGAAAAGTCAAAGTGTTTGTAACAAGGTCTGCCCGGGCGAGAGGGTGGTCGTTTTGGAGGAAGGTAGGGGGTGTGGTGCAGCAGGAACAAGAGCAAGTTGCATTGATCAGAGGTTCACATCGTCTCGGACAAAGATGCAGCCGAACGCACCGTCCGCGCTCCGCAGATAAACCGCGAGTTAAACCGAGGACAGAGGCTGAGGCGCGGGTTAAAGGGGAGGCTGATTGTGCGCGCCGCAGTTTCCACGATGCTGTTACCGTCCGGCGCGCTGCCGCCGCCGCTGCTGCTGCTGCTGCTGGCTCTCTACTCCAGCTTAGACCTGACATGGGCTGAGGTGAGTGCGGGGACGTTTTTGTTCAATTTACATGGAAACCGGTGCTAAAAAGCTTAACCGGCATCGTTAAGCTCTACACGCGACTTTCTGCTTTCATGTCAAGTCTTGTGATGCCATCACAGCACAGTTCCATCATGCACTTAATGGACAAACTATTAATAATGGGGACTTTTATGCTAGAAACATATTTGTGCACTGACACGTATGATCATTTTATTTAAATTGTGTCAGAGTTATTTTTTTAGCGACATGCTTCGTTTTTCTGTTCTGAAACTTTCTGCTGGAGTCTGCTCAGTTCAGCCTCCTCCACCTCTGTTGGAGGGAACCAGGGAGGAGGAGGGAAGAGGGTGGGGCACATAGGCCTCCAGTAGCTGAAGTTTCTGTGTGAGACTGAGTGTGCTCTCTGTAGAAAGGTCTGGCAAAGTAATAAAAGACACTGAGAACTGTGTGCAGTTGATCATACGTTGTTGAGATAATTTAATAATGATGTTCTCTTTCGCTTTGCACAGTAGAACACTAGAAAAAATAAAACTTGCATACTTATGTGTCCCTATCATCCCGTGTTACTGTCATTTGACTTTAGTGGAGGTTATCCTTCATTTAATAATTTAACCCAGTGGGTCAATCGAGTGTTGGTTCCTTCGTGAACGCTGACAATAACACATGATTGGGGTAGGAGTTTCTGTCACTTGTGCCTCCAATGTTATTGGTTTTGTTTCATCTGCATTTAACTGGTGCCGGTTGCCTCCATGTCCTGTGCATTGAGTCAGCTATAGGAGAAAATATGGCTGTGCAATATATGTATGTATGTATGTATGTATGTATGTATGTTCTCTTATTCAAAGTACAAAATATCTATGCTGATCAAACCTGAACTTAAGTACTCCAACAAGAGCAGTGGTTCTGTAAAACAGAGGTCAGCATTGACATGATTGGATTTGTTATGTAAAATTATTACACTGCAGATAAGGTGCATTTGATAATTTCTATGGATGTTGGCTAATTTCACAATGGGACCTTTAGAAACCGACCGCAAGAAGCATGACCACGAGGTTATTTAAAAGTGTTTTTGAATAATGAAATCCATTCATATTCATATGAATGGATTTCAAAAAAATCCATTTATATGGATGGATATACAAAAAAAATTAGCTATTTTTTTGCTGTAGGATCCTACAGTGGTCCAGCTAGGGCCCATTCAAACATCCACTGCCTCTGACTTGGTATCCTGGTTGTGCCCCCTCCTTCTGCCATCCCACCCACAGGAATACATTACTCCCTCCCTCAACAATGACCATTCTGTGTCCATGTATGGCACTTTATCTGAAAAATTAACTTCATACATAGATTTGTATATTATGCTTGCCTAAGTCCTCAGCTTTTGCGTCCTCAGCCACCCATGATTTAGACATATCCCTAACACTGCTAACACTGTGCATAGAAGAGGGAGCAAATGTTCCCGTTCTTGTTTACTCTAGTAATGAAAGGTAACATTTTATTTCTCTTCATGTTTACCCCTAAGGTATACTACCCAGGGTAGAAAGCCATGTTGTCTTTATTTAAAACTGCCTCAACCTTTTGACACAAGTCTGGCTTACTTTCAAGAGATTTCAAATGCTTCGACAAGGGTCTTCATTTGTCAACTTTTCAAAAATTATTGAAACTGAGTTAACAAAAGAGTGGAAAAAAATACACACCCCATTCCCTCTGAATCATGAATCAATTTATGGAAATAAATGGTCCCATAACACAAGATGTCATATTTAGTTCCTGCCCCATGATGAAACTTTCTCCTATTTAACTGCAGTGAATTACTTGCATTGTTTTTCTTACATGGGGCATCAGTCTCATAAGACACTAAATGGCAACTAATTATATATATATATCCCAGAATACACACCACGCACACGGAGCTGATTTTCTGAGAGATTATTGAATGGAGGATGAGTTGTGGAGGAAGGAATCCAGAGAGGCTGTACCGGACTGAAACAGGAGGTGTAGATGGGAGCAGGAGCTGAAGGACCGGAGAGAGTTCTTGGAGATGCAGGGCTGCTATCAGACCAGAGATGCAGAGCGAGACAGTTCTTGAGATGCAGGGTTGCTGTCAGAGATGCAGAGCGAGACAGTTTTTGGAATGCAGGACTGCTGGAGCACAGGGTAGCAGGCAGTCCAGCGACAGAGCAGAGACCTTACTTGAAGCACCGAGGTAGCAGGAAATCCAGCAGCTAGCAGAGACCTTACTTGAAGCACCGAGGTAGCAGGAAATCCAGCAGCTAGCAGAGGCCTAACTTGAAGCACAGTGGTAGCGGGAGATCCAGCAACAAAACAGGGAGCAAACTAGGCTGACAGACGTGGAGACTGATGACGAACCGGCAGGGAAGAGAAGACCGAGGGAGGCTTTTGTAGGGAGGTTGGCAGGTGGAGTGAGTTCTGACTAATTAGTGCCTGACAGGTGTGACTGAATGCAGAAGGAGTGGAGGGTGAGCTGAGTGAGAGGAGGAGGTACTAGAAAATAACCGGGAAAACAGCCAGCCCAAAACTAAACCATGAATATATATATATATATATATATATATATATATATATATATATATATATATATATATATATGACCATAAAACTTTTCTCACATATGATGTGACATTTATCCTGCACAATTTCCCTGAAAAACAAATACATATACCAGAAAGTATAAAATAAAGAATAAAAAATCATCAGCCTTGTTGCATAAGGAAGTACACTGTTACCTACTACTGTCTTTTAGAACCTTTTAAATACATTTTAGTTTAGTCTATCAGCATTCCAGATTTTGATGTGAGAATATCTGCCCACTTTACTTTGAAAATGTTTATCACATTTGTGAGTTCATGTCTTATGCAAAGCCCTTTTTGGTTGACTCCACAGATGTTTCATTTTAGTTCTGTGCTCTGTCTTGGATATCGAAAATTAATATTCTTCTCTCCTCAAGCTATTCTCTTGTTTGTTGGTTTTTATATATAAGTAGGGCTCCCAATGATGCTTAAAAATAAAAGAAGAGGTAGAAAATGTGTAAAAGTCATGAAAATCAAACAAGGAGAGCTGAACTTTAATTCAGGTTAATCATATTTTCCCATAATAAATAGACTCAAAAAGACTAGATGCTGACAGGTGTTTAGAACATTGAGAGTCGCTGTAGACAGTAGTTTCATTATCTGTAATAGTCCATCTCGATTCCTGGGACATTTATGCAATTATACATATCAAGTTGCACTAAGCAGCCTTGCTTTTGTCTACTATAAACTTAGATTTTAGATCCACAGACATGTAACAGACCCAGAACATCTGGACAAAGGAGTAGTTAGTATCCGTACAACTTGTCACTGATCAGATGACACCAGTGAAACTGGAGTATTTTAACATTCTGGATTTATTGTTGGGAGTTGAAAGTTTTCCCATCCATGCATGGGAGGTCCACAGCAGGAGGTTTTTGATCCTCTTAGACCTCTCATCGATCCAAAGCCACTCTCCTGATCTTTTATCCACGACAGTGGAGTCGTTGTTTCAGAACCAGACTCACAAACTGATTTTAAATTTAGCCGAACGTTTAATATGATTCTTGTGATTTCCATAATAACCCTCAGTTTGTTTGTCTCAGACATCAACATGCAGAGACACATAAAACTGACGGAGAATCTAAATCTCTGAACTGGGTCATAGTCACTAAGCTGCTGGGAAGAGAAAATTCAGGGTCAAGCAAAGATGCTCCCAAAAACTGTGATGGCATCTGACCCAAAGCAGGTCAGTCTGATGTTGGGAAATGGTCCAATAGAAAGAAGGGAGGCAAAATTACATCCTCCTTCCCTCACTTATCTATATAGGTGAAAGAACAGGCTTGTTTTTGGCTTTGGGTAGACCTTTGCTTACTATTCTTCAACAGTAACTGGATTCTGTATTAAGTCTTTTATTTGATCCCCACAAAATGGAGTCTCTCTCCCTTGGTAGGTATTTAATCTGGTTAGAATGAGGCATGAGCATTTCCTAGAGGAAGAAGAGGTCAAATCAACAAATTCCTGGAATGAGTGTTCTTTGTGCCGGATGTCAGATGGACGGATTGTGAGACCGTTGCAGCTATTGGAAAAGATGAGCTTCTCTCCGCTGTCCAGTTGAAAACTTGCCTCTGAATTTTTAATGGTAGCTTTAACACAACCCCAAAGTGACTGACAGAGGCAGCATCTATGTTGTTCCTCAAACAGCTCGTTGAAAGCTAAGAGTTGATTTGTTGTTCTTGCTGTCCATAAGCATTGACAGGGCACGTCTCATCCTGTAGACAGCCCTCCACAGGGGCAACAGCTGAACCTGTCCCTGCGACCGACCACCAACCAAGCGAAGCAACCCCAGGAGTCCACAACCTGTCTGTTGTAAAAATGTCTAAATTTGGAAGAGTTGTGCCCATCCTCTTGTTTTAACAGGCATCTCTGAGTAACAAAGATAACTCTCCCCCGACCTTGTTACTCAAAGAACTGTGGCAGGTATGTCCTATTTTCAGCTCCGCTTGCCTGAGTGTGTGTTCCTTCTTTCTGTCACCAGAGGATGAAATAAGTAGTTTAAAAGTTGTAAATCCCCGTTTCAATTCCCTTTGGCCCAACTCATGCATCATGTGAGACGCGCTTCATTCAAATTTGTCTTAGCTGCTGTTTTCTTCTCTCACAAGAAAACACCTGTTCTGTCCTCCACACTAATATTTTCCACTCTGAGGAGCGACTTGACCCTCAGCCTTGGGATTGGTTAATTTCCTGAGGTGCACTGCGGTTGCTGAAAAGCAGCTTACCCATTCCCGTGTGTAATTGGTGAGTCATAAATGACATTTGTGGTTTGGACAGAGATGGTGTAATGGATATGTCCATTTGACATGGAGGTGGGAAGTGAAGAGTGATGGAGGGAACGACTGCCAGAAGACCATGAGGGGGAGGAGGAGAAAGGGTTGTGAGATCCTTAAGTGGGAGAATGTGTGTCGGAGCCAGTGATGATACCCCATGACAAATCCTTTGGTCTCACTCTATGTTCCTTGACCAGGACTTCCATCCTATGCTGCCAAATTGTTCAAAGGAAGGAATATAAGATGGTGGCTATTGTGTCTTTAGATTCATGGTGTTCTGAATTTTTTCTTGTTTTGTATAAATCTTGTTTGCATTTTCTTCCAGTTGTTCCTTTTAGGATGGGAATGCTTTGTTAATAACGTGTTGAGACATGGGTTCTGTAAAACAGAAAGGCTTGATGGTGTGTTCATAGCTTTTCCAGAAGAATAGAGGCAGAATATTGGGAAGTGACTGCTTTTTTGTCTCTATTGGTCATTTCTACAATTTGGTGCAGTTTAGAAGCCGAGCAAGTTCTGAATTTGGAAGCAGCTCTTCATTTTCATGTTAACTCATCCAGTAACCATTTGTTCATCTATCCATCCATTGTTTTCAATCAGTCAGAGATTAAGCTGTGGGGGTTGCAGGCTCTGGAGGGTGAACCCATATATCCCTCTCTCTAGTGACACTCCTCTGCTTATTCTGATGTATCCCAAGGTATTCACAGACCTGAAGGGAAATTTACATCTTCCAGCAGGTTGAAGATGTGCACCCAAGGTCTTCCTCAAGTGGGATGTACCTGGAAAATCTTTTAAAAAGAGGCTCCCGATGTGCTTCTTTATCAGACGCCTGAGGAACCACATCTGTCTCCTTTTGATCAAGAGGAAGCTTGTTTTAACTGCTTGTATTTAGAGTCTTTTTCTTTTGGACTTTTATCTATTTGCCATGGTCAAATGTGAGGTTCGGAACCTAGATTGAGGCTTAATAAAGAACTTCACTTTTTTGCCAACTCTTCCTTTTCCATAGCAAACTGTAGCAACATCTGCATGTTAGGAGATGAGTCCATAGTTCATATATCAATCTCCCGCTTCATCCTATCATTGCTCTTGGAAATGACCCCTGGATACCCGTACTTCTCTCCTTGAGTGGCAGACTGACCCACAGCTCAGAAGAAGCAATCCACCTTTTTCCATTTATGAACCATAGCCTCAGACTGACTGTCATCCTGCCATCTTCACAAATGGCTGTGAACCGCTCTAGTGCATGCTGATAGTCATGGCGTGTAGACGCCAAGAGATCCACATCATGTGTAAAAGCAAAGCTATAACTCTGAGTTTCCCAGAGCAGACGCCCTCCTCCCCATGACTACAACTTAGGATCAAGTCCAAAAAAACAAAACAAAGAGGATTAGTGACAAATGACAGCTTTGATGGAGTCCAACCTGCAACAGGAACAAATTATACTGTGTCAGCTGTGTCGAGAATGTGGACACACCCCTTGTCTGGGTTATAGAAGGACTGGATATCACTGCAATCCCCCCCCCCCCCCCCAATACACACACACACACACATACAATATCCAGCCTTTTATACATGTATGATAGCGATGTTAGCCAAGTATAATTATACACAGATTTCAGTTCATGCTCATGCATTTTGAATACCTGCTATTGGTTCACCTCTAAAGTTGAAGGTTTTATTCAGTTTTTAGAACCAGGTCTTGATTGCAAACTATTCCCAGTTCCTTTCAAACTGAAGTCATCAGAGTTTTTCCTTTGCGATATAGGAGCTCTGTTATCATCAGGCTGATGGGGCATTAACTGCTCATTATTTCCAGATGCTGACCTGCAACATTAAAGATGAACTGAAGGATAATTCTACACGTGCTGGCTTTAATCTTGCCCTTGTTGTTGAACTCAGTTTTTCCTTTTCATCCTTTAGGTTGATGTATGATGGAATTGGTGAGACATCCACAAGGAGTCAACCATGCACACTGTAACATAAATTTGGATCAGAATGGTTCACGCAGAGAGATCACACCTGAGGCCATGTCCATATAAACATGGATGCTTTGCAACCCATGTTTGTGAAGATTTTTAAAATGCGGACTAGATATTCAGATTATTAGAAACTATGACAAACAGTTGGAGCCCATTTTGCAAACTCCCACTATCATTTTCTATACTAAAAACCATAACAGTGAAGCTGTTTTTATGTTTTTGTTCTCAATCTGTCTCATTCATATACTGTCTTTATACTTAGGCTTTTATGCCTGAGCCAAGAGTGTAAACTATGTCGAAGAAAGAACTTGTTTTGGCATTGTCTTTAGATAAGCACTATTTCTGCCAAACCCAGTATCTTCTATTGTTTCTTGATGTAGTTATTGCTGAAATTAGCACCATCTAATGGCATAGCAAAGGTTTACCACATTAAGTGCATTTTCAATGTAAATGCAGACTTGTTCAAAAACAGAGGAACAAAGGCTAATTTTAGGATCAATTTATCTCAACAATGTTTAGTATTGCAAAATAGGTTAACACACACATTAGCTTCTGTAAGTGTGGTTTTGCTTTTGATATAAATATATTCAAGTTCTAGACCCTTTGTTCAAGCTCTCTCAGTACGTTGAAGTCTGTGGATTTTTTGTCTTTTGTCTATTTTGTCAGTTTTCAAAGTTGTTTTTCCACTCCTTTTGGTCTCTGTTTAGGCCCCTATCACCACAGATCAAAAAAGTCAAGGACCGGCTGTTAAAAGTATATTTAGTGTCAGAGAGATGAAGTCACAGAAAATATTTCAGGCCAGTTCAGCTGAGATATTTCAGTGTAAATAGTGAGTAAATAGTGCATGGGGCATTTTGGAGTGTTAGGTCTTCAGTGGAGTTTTAATGATCTTGGATCAAAGAGTTAAACCCTAAACTGTTTCATTTTTCAGCCTGTGTGCAGCAGAAAATCCAGATTTCTTATTACTTTACCCAAAGAGGCTGACGCCTTGTTTGGATGTGACTTTCCGTTAGAGATTGTTTAAAATCGTTCGGATCTATTCAGTCTCCAAACCTCACCCCCACCGAACAACACAGAAGACTGTTTATGTTTAAGCATCACTTTACTGCAACATTTAAAGTACAATGAAAAATTAACCTAATAAAGATTTAATCAAACCTGGATGACTTGATTAGTTTATTCCAAACACAGTAAGGACTGAATGTTCCTCCACTGAAAATCAGAAGATCCCTTAACATCATTAGAGTCTGACAAACCACAGATCTAGCTAAGCCTTGTCCAAGGTTGTAGTTTAAAAAACAAACAAACAACAAAACTGTTCCGGTGTTTGGAAAATACAAATTATTTTACTAATTTAACTGGCCTACAAAGTAAAATATTTTTTATACAGTCTATGGAAACATCTAGTTTCAACTGTACAACCGGCCTAATGTCAATTATAAGACATAATATTGTTGAATCATAGTCTTGAATGTTCTCGATAAAACTTTGCATTCCAACCAGTATGTTTCAAACTTCTCGGGAACAATGAGCCAGATGTAGGCTTTACAGTAAGCTGTAGAAATGTCTTACTCAACTGTATTCAAGATAACATGCCACAGTTTTAGGAAAATATTACGCAGAATTGCAAAACTATGTTGTTTTCTCCTGTTATTAATCACACATTATTGCCTATAACAGGAGCCAGTTAAACACTGCGCTCTAATCTTGCCAATGCCTGATGATTACAGGCTTGTTGGAAGTATGTGTGTGCGTGTTGGAAGGGGGTAGCAGTGTCAGGATGTTCGGCAAAAAAGTGTATCCCAGATGAAACAAGTGGTCAAGTTTGTTGTACAGATGCAGTTCATTTCCTTCCTCCTCCACAGACACTCAAGTATTTAAGGCCTCCTGAATACCAGCTTTGGTGCTCAAAGGCTCCAAAAGGAGTGACCGCAAATGCTGGGAATAAATCGTAAAAGAACAGTACGCTAGGTCATCTGTGTGAGGGGTGCTAATGCACTTGGTTAGAATGATGAATACCTCGTGGCAGTACAGTTTTGAGAGGCAGATGCTCCATATTTGTGTCATAAATTGGATCATTGATGCATTGTTCGGTTTATGTTTCTTTTTGTAAGTTTAGTCTTTCAACAAGTCAGCTCATTAGATCACTGAGGGCTGTTTTTAGTTTCTTTCAGCTTAACATTGGATAAATCCACCTTTTTGGAGGCTTTTTGTTTTTTCTTCAAACCGCAGTCTCCATACGATAACTGTGGAAACTATAACTCTGTATTTTTAACAGATTTGGTAGAAATGAATAGGAGAATTGATTGAAGTAGCAGAATGTGATTCCAATGTAGCTGTAATTCGGAGAACCTGAGATGACTTGTTTATCAGTAGCAAGAGCCTTCAACCACTTTCCTGGCAGAACAGATGCTTTATTCATCCTGTTTCTTTTCTTTTTTGTTGCTACCTGTGCTTCAACTCTGCACAACGCCGTTTTAAATCTGTTTTCTGAAAGGCTTAATCAGATAACTCAATGGAGGACAGGAGCTAAGGCAGTCACATGATGTGTTTTACCTCAGAGGAAGAAGAGACCTAATCGCTTCATCTGAATTGACGATTTAAATGAGGAAAAATCAAATGTCGATGTAGGGCTTTCTTCAGGGATTTTAGAGGAGCATGTGACCATTAAATCTGGAAGTCAGAGTCTCTTTAAGTGTAATCATAAGAATCATAAATGTGCAACTGAATTGACTGATAAGCAATTGTATGAAAACCGATGATCAAAAGCAAGCAGCGTTGACTATACGATGAAAATTATCTAAAGTTTGTGGTATAATTTGGGGATCTTTTATTTGCCTGTGAAATTCACTCATAACAGCTTTTGTTCCCCCCTTCCTCCTGTTGTTTTCCCACTCTCATGGTGCCTTTAAATACTGTCAATTGTGTTGATCTATCACATGAAATCCCAGCATATTCAAGTGTGTGCATGTATAAGTTCATAAAATTTGAAATCTTTAAAGCGGCAAAAACCGAAATGTCACCACTAGGTGTGCTGTTGAGCACTGTCTGTAGACCAAAACAAGATGTGTGACAAGCCACGCCTCTCACTACCGCCACTCCAACTGCAACCCAGCCCCCCTCCCCTTCTTACCTGTTACCTCATATGCGCATATTTGCAAAGGATAAAAACACAGACAAACAGCATTACCTTTCAGGGGAACATGCCTAGTAAAGAAGTAAGTAACTCATAACCATATAATGCTGTTGGCAAGAGAACGTTTGGATCCACTGGATGTGCTCTCCACCATGTTGCTCCTACACAACACTGCTCTGACGGTGGCATTTTATGGGCAGGGAGGGGCTAAGCCCTGAGTGGCAGCTGTTCACATGGACTGGCATGCATGCACGGCTGGCCCAGCTTTGTAAACAAGAGACTGGAGAACAACACAGAGAGATGGTGTGGGACATCATACCATAGTCCATCTAAAAAGACACCTTTAGTTCTTCACATCACTATTTTTTAGTTCTTTCTATCGAATTCAATTTCACTTATTGCTCCTTTAAGCCTTCAGCTGGAGACTGCTGCCTCAAGTGCTCAGTCTTATGTACTTTCTGTTCCACATTCTTTCTGTATGTTAATTTTTGTGAGAAACATCCAGGGTGGAAGTATTGAGTCAAAAAGTCACAGAGGTCAGTCCTCGTCTTCACGTGCTGACATTATTCCCGGATACTGGTTCACTCTTGAGACAGACTCGAGCTCGGCCCTGCCCCTTCTTGTCTTTGTTAGCATAAAAGGCGAGGAAGAGGCCTTCCTCCTTAAAGAAAGAATGGCTTCCCCAATCCCATATCCGGTGGCAGAGTCCAGCACATTCACAGAGAAGCTTGCTGCACATGAGGTCAAGTTCTTGATAAAATGAATTAGAACACTCAATGCTCAACTTGGCCTTTCAATATTTTGTTTATCCCATTGCCTGAATTGCATTTTTTTGTGTAACTGCAGGAAAAGAAGTGCAATATAGTTAAGAGAAGTTTAGCAATTGTGTTTCTGTATAACTGCAGAGGACTTTATCTTTTCATTCATCCGAAACAATAACCAGCCAGATCTGTGGTGTATGGACACATAAACAGACGTCTGCAAAGAAACAGAATGGCCCCTTTTATTATATTTACAAAGACAGCACTGGCTATATCTCAGAGTCAGTCTGCTTAGATTCAGATTTTTCTGAATTGAAATGTTTGTGACTTAAATTATTTCTTTCTTGGACAGGAAGCTGGCTTTTGGATATGGGTGGAGTGTGTGTTTGTGCAGTGACTGAAGCTGGGAAGTCCCTAATGAGATCAAATTAGTTGCAGAGGTCTGATTAAATTGGTTAACAGGGCAACATTTTCATCCACATGCACATCTTAACAACAACACACTTGGACTCTAAAAGGAGGTGAATATATGACCTTTAAGTAGAATCCCCCTCTAACGGTCTGGGTAGAGGTCACAGGTCAACGAGATGATCCGGTGAGGGTCATTGGACTGGTCATGATGGGATGCCATTGGACCATCTGATTTAAGGAAGGTCAGTGCTATTCATAAGGTAAGACAGGAACTTTGTGCAGGAGTTGTCCAAAACGATTACACTTTGGTGAACTTCAAAATCCACCAGAGCTTAAAAAAAAAAACAGCGGCGCTTGGAGGTGGTTCTTTCAAGCATCGCATAATACTGAATTATACATGTGTTTTTTTAATTTTCATTTAAACCAGCAGACATTCTGACTCTTCGGGTTCATTAATGCATAAAGATATCTGTTCCGCCCTTTGTTCCATCCATCCGTCCATCCTGGGGGGTTAACTAGACATAGACTCAAACACACAAGCAACGAAGCCTTGGGAATGTGTACACCATGTCAAATAGTATCCTGCATCTGGCACAGATGGAGGTAGAAAGATGGATATCAAATGGGTGTAGCGGAGGATTGGAAATCAGTGCCATGTGAGTCATATTAGAACAGGAATGAGTAGATTTATGACCCCTTGGTTTTTCACATTAATATGCCTGTAAGGTAGGCTCCCACAGATCGCGTCTGTTTGTTGTGCTGGTTGGTATTAAACACACGCTGTCAAATAAAATGAAACATATCTGTTTGTTTTGGGGGGTGGGCGGGGGATAAAGAATCATGGGAAACAGGCACATCATTAGTTGAAGTAAATTGTGAGAAAAACTGGGTGGGCCGGCTAAGACTGCCCTGCTGACAATATCTGCCCACTGGTTTTCACATTTGTTGATTTACTCAGGGATTTCTGTAGCCCTAGGAGAAAACTTTGTCCACACCATTTAGACCTGTTTCCTAAACTAAATTGCAGCAGAATAGTGTGTACTTAGTTGTCTTTTTTCTAAGGTAAGTTATTAAGAGACATTGTGTGATATAATACTTGCTAGAAGGGAATGGCTGGATAGTGTTTGTTAACATTGTACTCAACCATTATGTTTTTATTATCCTTAAACTGTTATTTTAAGGATAATTTCCCCCTGTGCCTTTAAGTTGTCATATCATGTATTTTCCCATAGAAACAAAAACCCAATGAATCTCACCAAACGGGAAGAATGTTCAGACTTTCACTGTGTCTGGAATCCATCTTGTTTACATACATTGCATTTATGTGGTTTTAATTAGTGCAGGTATGAGCTGAGTCCATGTGTGTGTGTGTGTGTGTGTGTGTGTGTGTGTGTGTGTGTGTGAGAACATCACCATGTAGAAGGATCTGCTTTTGATTTCAGAAGGCTTGGATTATATCTATGGTGTGGATAAATACCTGCTGCCTGCAGCAGAGCAGGTCATGTTTTACATTAGGCTGTTCTGAGCTGTTTAAGTGCTGTTCAACAGCCTTGTTTTATTGCAGAAAGAATATATATTAGCTTCCAGGTGCAATACTGTCATCTTGACATCTGGATTCTAGATAGATAAATCTCATGTAGAGTCAGCCTGAGGTATAAGCAGACTCTGCAGCTGACCAATGGACCAGTTGAAATTATGATTAAAAAGGATTATAATGCATAAAAATTAGCATTGGTTCTACAAATATGTGCAATCCATCTTTGGAGTTAGTTTGCATATAGCACAAACATTTTTTTCCTACAGAATGTTGTTTATCACTTGTTGAATTAGACACGTTTTTTTTATAAATAGTTTGTGTTAAGATTAAAAATGTAATAATTTGGCTATTATCTCTTTGTAAAGAGATCCTGTTTTCCCTTCATTACCAGCTTGTTAAGTCAATTTATATTCTTAATGCCAGCGTGGTCATCTGGCTCTACAAAGAAAAAGAAAGGTTAGCTGTTCATTTAATCATTTATATAACATGAGTAAAAGTGATAATCCAGGTTCCATATTTATCCAAACTCAAATTGTCAGACGTAGTCTCTTTTTAACCTTTTAATTCAACACACTAAATTTATGGTAGAGCTTTCCACAGTGGTCAACAGAGATAACTGGTGTAGTTGTTTTAGCAACTACACCAGTTATCTCTACACCAAGACCCTGAAAGGCACCTGTTTGGACAGGAGAGGATGTTTTGGACAAATGGATCGATGAATGGGTAGAACACTAAGAAACATAAAACATTACATGGTCCCAATCTGTTATCTATGAAACCTCTAGAGGTGTTTGGATGTGAATGCATCCGTGGTTTTTCAGTGAGTAACCCCAAAACACAACATATGTATGGTTAATATAAGAAACCAAGGTGGAAAAGAAAACCTGACATGAAGGTAATTGTTTGTGCATTGTTTTGTATAGCGTCGGCATAAAGAGCACTAGTTGGAGCAACGGGTATTTAGAAATTGAGTTATCATTAAGAACAGAAAATAATGTATAGAAATACAAATATTTTCCCATACTCTGCAGGTATTTTCATATCAGGGCTAGTCAATGTAATACTTATCTAGACTTCTTCACACTGTTTAAAGTTGGGTAACAGAATGGCAGATGTTCAGGGCAAAGATTGTGGACTGTATAGTAGTAGGTGAGTGGGTTTTTGTCACATTAAAGCAAGAAGGTCTCTCCTTTGACATTTGTGAGATCCACCTGGGGATTCTGAAGCGACGTTTTTGAGGGTATGTCATCACGCATGGTTGTATGTCTTTAAGACAACCTGTACAGACTTACACAGACACAAAAAATAAACTCTGTAATAGGAAGCTTATGAGGTGTATGCAGACCTACACAAAACTTTATCTCTCACTAAGCAGGATTGTTGTTTTAGTTTAAAGCCATCCCCAACATTTACTCTTGTTATGAGCTTTATTCCACTTACTGTTGGTTAGGCGTGCTGTGGATGACATATGGTAAAGTTTAACCACTAAAACTATTGAGCAGTAAGGAAAACATTAGCAGCTGGTTTTAGGTAGAGCCTGAAAACATTAAACACCTCTTGATGATTCCTGATCTGTCCACAAATCACCAGCATGAAAAAAAAGCTTCTTTCTTAAATGCATTACTTCCCTATGGAAAAATACCCCCCCCCCCGAATAAAATCAGTTTTATTTCATACGCCATAAAACACAGCCAGAATATGCTTATTCTTTCAGCCTTTTTGTTAGAATTAGCTACCCACACATAGACACACATATGAATGTTTGTTTACAGAGGAACTTGGACCAGAACTCTTGTCTTCCAAGTATGGCAGTCAGACAGAAAAATCCCCTCCTCCGCTGCTATTCCCTGCCCCCCCCCCCACCCCCGGCCTCAGACCCAGCAAAGGCCAGGAATGTTAGGGTGGCACAGTTCAACCAGAGCTGACTGAAAAAAAGATCAATCGCGCTCTTCTGGTCTTTTATTGTTTCCATGTTGTTTACTGTTATTCTCTGTTTTAGGGTAGATCTGTCTGGACAAAACCCACAAAATTCTTGGGATGAACAAATTAGTTTTACTTATCATGAGTAAAACCAAAGAAGGCCTGTATATTATTTAACAGCCAGTGCTTTGCAAATGTATTCACCTCCTTGGATTTTTACTTTTGCTTTTACATTTCAACCTGAAAGAATAATAACAATAAATAAAAAACAGCAACTGACTTTTGGCATATGCATATACTTCCACTGCCTTTGCTATGATTCCCATAAAAAGTATTGGTGCAACCAACTAACTCAGTATAAACACACCTTTTCTGAAAGGCCCCAAAGGCGGCAGCACCACTAAGCAAGAAGCCTCACATCATGAAGACCAAGGAGCTCTCCAGACAAGTCATGGACACATTTTCCGAGAAGTACAAGTCAGGGTGGGGTTATAAAACAATAGCCACATTTTTTGATGTTCCCCTGGATCATTATCAAATCCATCCTCTCCAAATGGTACCACAACAAACCTGCCAAATGAGGGGTGCTCACCAGAATTCACACACCGGGCCAGGACGGCATTAATCAGAGGCAGCACAGAGACCAGGTTAGGGAGTTCGTCCTGCAATTGGCGGGTTGCCGGTTCGATCCCCCACTCTGACTGTCTCCGTTGTTGTGTCCTTGGGCAAGACACTTCACCCCCATTGCCTGCTGGTGGTCAGAGGGCCCGGTGGCGCTGTTGTATGGCATCCTCGCCTCTGTCCGTCTGCCCCAGGTGTAGCTGTAGCTACTAACATAGCTTACCACCGTCAGGGTGTGAATGGGTGAATGACTAAAACTGTAGTGTGAAGTGCTTTGGAGGTCATCAAGACTAGTTAAAGCGCTATACAAGTACAAGCCATTTACCATTTACCAAAGGTATCCAGAAAAGGAACTGCAGAGCTATGGATCTTTCCATAGGACCACAACAAATTGTATGATCCATAGAGCTGGACTTTATGTAGTGTTACAGTTTTTATTGGTTGCTTTGACACAGCAGACAACTCAAAACCCACATTTTTCAAAACCTTTAACGCAGAGGCCTAAACAGTGGCATCAATGGTCAAATTTAAACATTTTGTCTGCAAAAGGCTCCAACTCCGCCAAAACATTTAACATATGATCCAAAAGCACATTTTGCCCTCAAAAAACACAACTTGCACACAAATGTTTGAGCCCTTCCAATCATTCGTTACACAAGGGGCAACAAAATACAAAACACCACACTCAATGTGAATCAGTGCAGCATTGCTGGTTCATTTTAGCCAAAGACTGTACGCAGCTTACATGTCAGTGTCATTTGTAATCAAATTTGCCTTTTTGCAAAAAATGGATCCAGAAGCAAATATGTTGTGATGCAAATTTTATTGATTCTTCATTCTTTTTTTCCAGATAAACAAATGAAATATTCCAAAAAATGAAAGATTCCAACAGAAAATACTAGGGCTGTTTGTTCCTTCTAGTCTATTCTGTCCTGACGAATAGGCCACCTGGCTTCATCTACGTCACATTCAATATTTTCCCTTGTGATGCACCTAGGGAAAAATCTTCTTGCATGCCTGATCCATCCTTTACATGCCTCTGCATCTTTATCTTGTGCAGCAGCAGTCATTGCATTGAGCTAGGGCGTCTGCTCATAGGGGCGGTGATCATATACCTTCCATCTCCATGCACTGAAGAATTCCTCTATAGGAATAGATAGAGATGTATATACTGTATAGCAGCAATACCTGCTGTCCCGTCAAAAAACTCTTACCATGGATGCAACCTTGTTTCTATTGAGAAAAGTTTGGACTCTTTGTCCTGCACCTCTAAGTGAAAGACCATGATTTACCACATGATCAATCATAGTTGCCTGAATTTCATCTGTAACTTGAGTCCTTCCAGCTACACTGCCACCTCATGGATTCCTCTTCCTCATAATCTTCTTCCCCTGACCCATCTACCTCTTACTCTGACTCTCATCTGCCTTAGACCATTCATGCTTGCAAAGAACAACACACAGCATGGCACCTTTACAGTAACATAAAGCCTGCAAACTGACTGCAAATTGAAAAATTGTGTAAAGAAGTGTCAATCAGGTGCTTCGGTGATTTCATTCTGATCAAGAAGTTTCTAAGAGCTTGGGACATATAGTTTCTGTTTTGCTACCACAGCTAAAGCAATGGAGTTTGGACTGCATGAATGACATCTGCGTTAACTGTTTTGCAAAAGGGTGGGGAAAATGAGTCAAACCAATGAAAATGGGTTAACTCATTTGCAAGAGGTGTCTTTTGCTCTGCAGAGATGGTGATGCTGAAAACTGAAAGGTTGCCAGTTTCTTCAAACAGGTCAAAGCAACCAATAAAAACTGTAAAATAAGAGGGCATTTTTTGCATTTGCCAAAAGGTATATGGGTGACTCCCTGAAGCTTTGGAAGTAGGTGCTCTGGTCAGATGAGACTATAATTGAACTTTTTGCCCAACAAAGGAAGCCACTGTCTGGAGCAAACCCAGCACATCCCATCACCCCATAAACACCATCCCCACAATGAAACATGGTGGTGGCAGCATCATGATGGGGAGATGTTTTTCAGCAGCAGGGACTGGGAAACTAGTCTGAGTGGAGGGTAAGATGGATAGTGCTAAATACAGAAATAATCTTGTGCAAAACCTTTGACCTGAGTCTAGAGCGGAGCTTCACCTTCCTGCAGGACAATGACCTGAAGCATACTGCTAAAGCAACTCTACAGAAACATGTCAATGTGTTGGAAAGACCCAATCAAAGTCCAGACTTCAGTCCAATTAAGATTCTGTGGTTAGATCTTAAGATCTCTGTTCCCAAGTGAAAACCATTCAACATGATGGAGCTGGAGCAGTTTAACCTTGAGGAATGGGCAAACTGTGGCTAGCTCATGGAGACTGATCCAAAGCCCCTTGCAGCTGTAATCGCTGCAAAAGGTGACCCTGCAAAGTATGACTGTAGGGTGGCGACCTGTTACGCACGCTGAAGTTTTCTGTAGTTTTTTCCTGTTTGTTCTTTGCTACACAATAAAAAAATACATCTTCAAAGTTGTAGGCCTGTTGTGTAAATGAAATAGTGCAAACAGTCAATCTATTTTAATTACAGCTTGTGAGGCGATAAAACATGAAAAAAGCCTTTGCAGGCCACTATCAATACTATCAATAGCAACACTTTTGGTATTACTGTCATAATACGGTTTAATCCCCCATAAATGTTCCAGTTACTGCCATGTTGGTGCCTTCAGACATTTATGGTGTAAAACTATCCTAACTGTCTCCATGTGGAAGCTATAATCTGCGGTTGAATGCAGTTAGTACATTTATATGGATGACTGCAACAGGTTAAACACGTATGTGACTGCTGTAAATTGGCTGTGACAGAGCAGGATCCTATTTTGTGGCTCATAATTAGGATTACGTGTACAGCAGATTGCCTTGTAATTGTCTTGTAGGAATTTTATCTGAGTTTGAAGGAAGACAGGAGCCTGTAAGCTCAACTTCAGCACATGTAAGGAGGAAAATGTGCTGTGTAACTGGACTTAAGGCAGTCTGCAGGAGGACCCACATGTTTCTGTGAAAGTTCAGATATGTTAACAACTTAGCAAGGTTGCACAATGTTTACTGTTGGGACACAGAACTAAAATCTCATCGGATGTCATCAAGTGTAATTAGATGAGCCAACTTGAGAACCCAAAGAGCCAAACGCCCAAAACACAGTGCAAAATGTAAACACAAATACTGTGTGATGCAAGAATATGGTAACCTCGCAGGGTGAATCTGTCTTTAGAGGGATCATGACAGTCTAGATTGCAGGAATGTTTGGGATTTAGGTTTTCTCCCTCATACAGTGTGGATTCATGGCTGTCAAACAGAGCCTTTTTAGTAGTCTATTGCCTTTATGCACAGCTGGTGCCCCTTGCTGCATGCTGAGAATTGGGAGACTGGGTTAAGGGGTTTGTGTTGGAACTGCACGGCATTTTACCCTCCTTCCAACCCCATAGACACCCTCCTACCATTTGAATGATAGGGGGAGACAAAGCAGGATGCTCACTCAGCTCACCATTCATGCAAGATTTGCCACCGTCTACACCTTTTGCTGCAACTACTGCTGAAGTTCTTTTTGGCATACGTTTCTTCATCTGCGAATATCAATTTTCAAATTTTGCGAAAGATTAACAGTTGGGTTTAGGTCTGGAAATTAATTGGGCCGTTATAACACATTGACTTGCTTTGATCTTGACCATTCTATTATAGCTTTATATGTACATTCAAGATCATTGTCCTGTCATCTCCTTTGACCAGTTTCCCTGTTCCTGCTGAAGAAAAGCATCCCCACAGCATGATGCTGCCACCATTTAACATGGGGATGCTGGGTTTAGTGTGAGGTGCCCTGCTAGGTTTCCCCTCAGATTGTGCTTTCAGCATGGGCCAAAAGATTTAATAAATCTCCTCACTATGACTTGTTGCAAACTGCAAATGGGACTTTATGTGGCTTTCTTTCGATAATGTCTTCCTTCGTGCCAGTCTTCCATAAAGACCACAAGTGTGGCGTGCCTGTCTAACATTTCTCCTATTGAGAAATGTTAGACAGCTCTCCCAGGGTTATGATGGGTGTTTCGACTGCTTCCCTGGTCAATGACTTCCTTTCCCAGATTGTCAAATTAGATAGCCAAGTCTTGGTAGATGGGTCTTGGTAATCAGGCTACACTTCTTCCGGTTTAAGATAATGGTTTGAGCTGTACCTTTGAGATGTTTGGAGTTTTATTGTTATTGAAATGTTTATTGTTTTATCACCTAGTCTAACTTTAAATGTCTCCACACCACTATCCCTAACCCGTCTGCTGTGTGTTTTGGACTTCATGAGGATAATTGTTCATTAATAATCTCTAACAAACCTCAGTGTTTCACAGAACAGCTGGATTTCTGATATGGTTATTTCATACACAGATTAACTATTTAGGTATCAGAGTATAGAAGGCCAAGTACTAACCTTGTCTGACAGCTGAATTGTCCCGGTATTTGTGCATTCACAAAGACAGGAGAATCCATCTTGTCCCATTCCCGTGTCAACTTTTTGGCCCGAACCAAAAATGTTTCGGACCAGTCACGACGCAGTATTATGGTTTAAGGCGGGACACACAGCTATAATGAAAACAAGCTGCCGAGTCCACAGTCAAACAAAATAAACATGGCAGAGCAGGAGTATCTATTTTGTCAGAATCCATGATTTGTTCTTTGAAAAAAAGCACAAGAAGTGCCTTTACCAGCGTAACTTGTTGTTTCTCATGGCACCTGCTACTTGTATTATTTTCATTTGATACCATGATTGGATAAAACCAACCTTGGAAAGTTCTCATGAATGTCCCCCCCATTCCCTGAGCGGATTCAATGGGAGCAGGAGCAGATTGATAATGTGCAGAACGGAGAGCGCTACACATTATCAATCTGGCTGGCCAGGTTAGCCCAGAACAAATCAACGACACCATTTTCAATTTTTTTGTTTGTAAGACAACTTAAAAAACAAATATAAGTTTCAGTCATGCTTCACTACTAAAATTATGACAATTGAAAGAAAAATCCAATGAAATACCTTTCACTGGACGTTTTTGTTGTACTGTGTCAAATTGTGGAAAAAGTTCAGTGAGAATGACTACTTTTACCAGGCGCTGTATAAGTTGGTCTGCCAATGAGAAATCATGCAAGTGTTCTGTTGAGACTGAACTGGAAAATTTGGGCTGGTCCTTTGACCGTGTGGGACAAGGGAACCTATTGTGTGGATGTTGCAGTGGAATTGCGTGAGGAATCCCAGGCATGAACAACAGCAGTTAAAATGTGCAGCTGATTTATTTCTTTTATTTATCAGTAAAATCCATATCAGTGAGGAAGGAAGGCTGCTCTAAGCGGAGGAGATAACAGCGAGAGCGCGGCAAAAACAGATTATCACTCTTGTAAACTACTGATCCCAGAATGCAGAGATTCTGTTTTTAAGTACAACAAAAATACAGCGCGTTTAGATTTTGCGCATGATTTTGGTTACAGCGTTTTACACTGATCATAAGATCTTTGTCTCTGTATGTGTGATTAGGAGCTGCATATTTGACTATTGTGAGAATTTGGTTAAATGACAAGGAAGGCAAATTGTCGCAAAGCTGATCTGTTACAGCATTATTTTAATTTAAACTTCTGTTATTGCTGTATGAACTCAATATAAATACACAAATACTAAAAATGTAAGACTGGGAAACGGCAAATCCTTCCAGTGCACAGACCAGCTGAAACATTGTGGAGCTTTGGAAAAGGCCTCTGCAGTGGTGGGAGGTTATGGCATGAGGAATGTGCCGGGAATGTAGCGTTGATTTAAAGAAAAACCTGCTGAAGACACTAACCAGATGTTTGTGTGATCTTCTGTTTCCTTCAACATGGAGCAAGAGATGCAGGCAACCAGCTCCAGCTGTTGAGCTGCATGTACAGTCCATTTGGAGCAGCTGCAGGGACAGGAATGTCTCCGCCATCCTGTGGGAATAGCTAAGGAAACTTATGCACAATATGCATTCAGGGAAAATGACGGAAACTTTTTTTTGTGCCATCGCTGGAGGTTGGCTGTTCTTCCTGATGAGTAGCTTTGGCTACTTTGGAAGGAACAGAGGTTCTGAGTCATACAAAAAAAAAATCAAGAACAAATTTAATGACTTATTTTGCTGAGGAAAATAAAAGCAAGCCAAAACTTTGTGAGCATGTCCTCTGTATACGAGGCAGAGATAGAAACTTTACATCTGATCCAACATTGTTACTCACTTGTGTTCAGGAAGTTGGTTGTAGTTAATTCAGCACGTTGTATTAATTAGTTGTGGGAAAGTTGTGCAGCTCTCCCCTTGGAGTAAATATTTTGGACGATTTTGGTAGCTTTGGAAGTAGTGAGTCAAATGTGCTTTCTAGGTTTTACGGTTGGTCCACTGAATGTTGAAACACTTCTTTTGTGCTAAAGAAGGTCTGCATTGTTTCAAATGACAAACTATGGACTACAGTGTGCAAATTTATCAGTAAACTATCCGAAGCATTTTTTTTTACAAGACATCTTAAAGGGATACACCATAAATTGAACAGGGGTCCTGTTTAAAGTTTTCAAGCAGTTAGTATTTTTTGCTGTAAACAGAAGAGAGTTGGTCTTCTTTATTAGTTTGTTGAGATTTTTTAAGTCACTGTCTGATCTTGCGACCCCCAACAGACGATGATGGCAGAGGAGATCACACTCTCCACAGCAGACTTACAGAAGATCTGCCGCATCTTGCTGCAAGCATTGAAGGACCTAAGGTCCCTCAAGCAGCACAGTCTGCTCTGTCTCTTCTTGTAGAAAGCTTCACAGTTGCATCTCCAGTCCAGTCTGGTGTCCAGGTGAACACTTTTCTAGAGGGGCAAATACCAAAGGGAGCTTCTATTGTCTTATACCAACTCCATTCTCAATTAATCTGAATGCTATTCCACAACTCTTTAAGCTATTGTCATTTTCACATTATTATTTACACAGCAGCATATGATTATTTATGCAGAAAATGGTGATAGGGGGTGGTGCACCACCAGTAATCTGCCTGTAAGATACTGAAACAGGGAAAAGAATATGTCGAGCATTGCAGGTCAGAAAAACTGCTTGATATTGACAGTCTAACAATAAAATGTCTTTATTTATTTAGTGTATTTATTCTCATCCCATTTGGTTTATCTTTTTGCTACTTTTAAGCAGTAGTTACCATGGTGATGGGCATATACTATGACAGCATTTAAAAAAAACTCCTCAAATCCTCTTATGGCTCTTAGTTGTGTGTAAAAACCCAAACATATCATTGGCCCCTGTCTGGTCCCATTACTGTTTTTATTTTTATTTGTATTGATTTTTACACCACATTTCTTTTCTACCTAAAGGTCCCACTGACCAGCATTGCTTTACATGTTCATTTCTTAATACACTTGTTACACAGCGAGGTCAATGGTGGAGCGCCGTCAACCAGATCAGCTTTCTATTGGCATCTGAACAAATAACTACTCAATGCCAAGCATGATATTTTTTCATTTATTTTATTTCTTAAAATAGTGTTTGTATAAAATCTGCTATTTTGGTGATTGGAGTCCTTTAAGACATTAAAAATCGGTTTTGGTCCTGCCCCTTGCTTCAATTTTCAGCCTCTGTGTCCATTTAACCTGGATTTATCTAGCAGATTCTGAGACTTTATTTCCATGTAAAACAAACCCTGACAAGAACATTTCTCATATTTTTTTACTTAGAAAATATCAGTTCCAATTTAACTGCAATGTAGGATTGTTTGATTAGGCAGCAAAATAAAGCAGAAAAAAAAAATACATAGGCCCGCTACAAAATTGAAGTTGTCAGTTTCTCTTTTGATTCCCGAGCCAAGAAGTGAACACAAGCAGTTGAGGTCCAGCTGTTGAATATTATTATTTTTTTGTGTGTTTTGTGGCTATAGTGGCCTTTATTTGACAGTAGCTAGACAGGAAATGATTACGTGAGGAGAGAAGAGGTATGACAAAGGTCTCTCTGGGTCAGGAGTCAAACCTAAGACAGGACTGAGGCCACCGCACACGGGTCACGTTGTTCTGCCCCTGTGCCACCACCGTGCCCTTATCTGTTAAGTTTAAAGAAGATTTTAAATGACGATATACAGCAAAGCGTGATCCAAGTACAGAAGACATCCCTTAACCTTCTGTTCTTCCTTTGGCCTTAAATTTGCTGCAGTCCAGCCTGATTTACATTAGGAGTGAGAGACATCCTGAGTTCATGCAGCGTCTTTCGACTAGCTTTCCTTGCATGCAGAGGCCTCTAATCTCCAGAGCAAACATTACTCATCACTTCCTCTCTCCAGGGAGAGCGGGAGCCTTCTGTCCCATGATGTCAGACGTATCAAGCTAGTGTTGATCAGACATCAGAGCTTTTGGGAGCAGCACCTCTGATACATATCCTCAAGCACTGGGAGACTTCTCTCCGCATCATTGTAGTCTGTGAACGTGCCGCGGATCCTAGCGGCTACACCCACTCCATCATATCTTCGTCGTCGGCCCTTTTTTGTATCTATAACATTGTCTTTTAAAACAAACTTTCCGCTTGGTGTCTCCCTGCCAACTCCAGCCACAGTAAACAACCACAAACACTGTTATACACACAGAGTCATGATAAGGCACTGTTTTGTGCAGCACCCAGTAAATGTAAGCAAGCTGCCAGCACACGCCATGGTGATTTTCACAGTTTGGAGAGATCCAGACTTGCCATCCCGACTCGGCTATGAAACAAACACTTGTCTAGGAAGCCGTGAGGCCATCTGCTGCGAAGGTTTACTGGATCTGATACAGAGCTCAGTGCCTCAGCAGCCACTAAATACTGACTGTGGACATTAACACTGATTACTGCTGGGCCCTTGGCTCTGAGTCTGTTTGCTCTGGGAAAGATCAAGCCGCCTGGGCAGAGCCATATCATCTTTATTTCCTTACTTCCTCACCGTCTCCAGTTATAGCAATTCCACACGAAATTACACAAGTGACTTAAACAATGTTTCAGTAGACATTGGCAGAACTTTTATGCTAAGTGTTAGTATTTTAAGTCAAGGTTTTTCACTAGTTTCCAACTAGTGATCCTCTTTCTTCCTCTAGAGGCCTCCTGCCTGGCAGTTCTAGCCTTAACGTCCTTCACCTCCTCTACATGTAAAAACCATCTGAGCCAGGCTTCTCTGGCATTACCTACAAAACAACTAAGATGAGCTGTTCCTCTGATTTACTCATTCCTCATCCTATCCGTCTTCGTCACTCCCAAAGAGAACCTCAGCATCTACATCTCTGCTGCCTCCAGCTCTGCCTCCTGTCTTTTCCTCAGTGCCACTTTCTTTAAACCATACAGTATTGCTGGTCTCCCTGCCGTCTTGTACACCTTTCCTTTCATTCTCACTGATAGTCTTTTATCACAAAACACTGCTGACACTTTTCACCGCCTTTTCCAGCCTGCTTGGACTTGATTCCTCACCTCATTTCTACACTCGCTGTTGCTTGGGTCTGCTGACCCTAAGTACTTAAAATCCTCCACCTTCTTTGTCTCTGCTCCGTGTAACCTAATGTCTCCGTTTGGGTTCCTCTCATTCACACGCATGTATTCTGTCTTGTTACAGCTAACCTTCATCTCTCTAGATTTTCTGCCACCTGTTCAAATCAGCAAAAACAAAGAAAGAGCGCTTGAATCTTTTTTCACAGCTCGGTATGTATAACACCAGCTTAACAAGAATAAACAGAAATGTACAGCTCACGTTATTCAAACTGGTGATTTTTTTCGTATGTTTTTTTTTTTTTTTTTTTACTCAAAAGTCCCAGTAAAGATGTAATAAAGATGTAATAAAACCTTTTTTCTGGTTTCTTAGTTTCCCTATGTTGAATACGGTATCAACACTGATCAAGACATTTCAAAGGTTCAGACATATGCAAACTGGAAGATTAAGCAGAATCTGTTAGATATCTTTAGGTAAAGTTGAACAAAATGAAGTTCATGAAGTATAAATAACTAACACCAAAGTATACAGAGTCTGTATGAACTGTAAGGTGTCCTAGCATTTTATCTCTGTGAGGTTGAACTGGTACTCACGTTCAAACCATTCTTGTATTCTCCCTTCTTTATGTACCTGAGGACTTGTGTGATAAGATACCATTCAAACCCCCTTCAAATAAAGTGCTCAGATCTCAAATCACACAGATCTAATCTAACCACTGCGAGAGTCATTTACAAGACAGGCGTTTTGTGCAGATGTCATGTAGCCCTTTTGAGCCTTCACTATCCAGCTGCTGTTTGGGTTTGTGAAGATGATGTGTAAAGGATGAAATCAAAGCGAAGCATTGTTCTTATCTACCTGCAGATTACTGGGCTGTGTTTGGAGATCCAGTAGACATCACAGAGTGTGGTTTTTCATTGTAGACTCAGGATGAGGAGCCCCACGTCACACAAACCAACATGCAGGCATGTCTGCTGAGACTAGTCGGGTCTGATCCAACTGCAGGACCTTTCACTGGTGTGGCAGGGTTTAACCATAATAAAACCAGCATGTTCTGCTTTCACAGTCAACATTCGTTTTCTCTCTCTGCGTTGTGACACCAATCTGCTTTGAAGGAGGTGTTTTCTAAGTTGTCCTGCCGGGTGATTGGAAAAAAAACGAAGCAATTAGGCAACTGGACGCAGGGAGGTGAGATTGAGTAGGTGAGAACTGTTTTAAAGAGCTGGATTTGAAAAAAATCGCAAGGTGTGGCAGGGCACATGTGTGCAGTAAAATGAGGAGAACAAGTGGACTGGGACAGGTTCCTCAATCAGGAAGGCTGTAGTTGCTCGTGTTTTATAGGCCTGCATACTGATTCAATTAGCAGGTATGTTGGGCTGTAACAGGTGCGATTTAGAGGTAGGGTGTGATGAACCATCAATTACGTATGTTTCCCAAAGTTCGAAATTTAAAAAAAAGATTATTAGTATTATTAACAGAGTTATTTGTTTGTCTCTTCTGTGTCTGTGAGAACCGGAGAGAGGCAGGAATACGTGTGGTGAGTGTAGCTGTGTACTTTTCTTCCCAAGCGTGCAGAGCCTCCCCTCGCTCTGACAGCATCTTGGCTGGAGGCCTTACACGTGAGTCTAGCAACAGCTGGAGGACGGGAGAGAAAAAAAAAGGAAGAGACCGGCGATGTGGAAAGACAGAGCCAAGACAGTGCAGGCCAGTTCCCAGGCTCCGGCCTCTGGAGGTCTCAGAGAAAAGGAAGCAGGGTGGGTGTCGGAGGGCGGTGGAAGGCCCGCACCAGCTGCATGCAAGCCCTTCTGGCTGCAAGTAGTTCTGCAAGTGGGTGATTGCTTGTTAAAGGCTTTGGAGGTGATAACAAGGTGAGCCGTGAAAGAGAAGCTGCTGCAGCAACAACAGATTAAAAGATCAAATTTGTGAGGCAAGCTTGGGATGAAAAGCACACAAAATAGTCAATCAAATCCTCAAATTTGATTGAATTTGAGCTGAAAAGCTCAAGTTCAGCCGCTTGCTTTATTGCCTTTGCTCTGATGAATTCCTGTGGTAGAAAATCTTTAATATGAAATCTATAGCTTTAAAACTGTGAAGAAGAAAACCCCCATCCTGATTAATATTTTTAAATAAATATTTGGCTAAACAAACGCCACATATTCCTCACAGTCGCTCATAAGAGGTCAAAGTATTTATCAAATGTTTCTACTGCCCTCATGTGGCCAAAAGAGGTTTTCGCTACATCGCTTGGAACATGAATTTTTTTCTGTTTCTTTTAATCTTCAGGGTTGCGGGGCTTCATGTGGAAAATGTGACTGCAGCGGAGTGAAGGGAGCAAAGGTAAGATTTTTATGCTTTATTTGTTTCTCATTCCGGATGTGGTCTTTCATCAACATGCATCTTGCTAAAGTATTATCGCCCTTAAGCCTTTTCACGTGTCACATTGAAAACAACTGTGAAGTGCAAGGAAAATGATACATGCTATTCAAAATAAAATTAAGAAAATTATAAATAGCAACCCGTTGAATGTGCCAGAAACACTATAAGCCCCGTTTGCAGTTTCCCACAAGTCATGTAGGAGACACAGCGAACAAATTGCTCTGGTCAAATCTAGAAAAAACCAAACACTACTGCGACTGAAAATTTGAGGGTGCAGTTAGGGCTAGCTTCAGGCAGAAGAGTGACGTTAAACATACAGACAGAGTGGCAAGACATGAAAACTGATGCTCACAGATGTTATTTATCTAATCTCATGCTACCTGAGGTGTTTTAGAGAAAAAAATAAGCAAAATTGTTGCACTTATTGTTTGTGGAGTAAGACCAGTAATCATTTAGGCCCTGAAAACAAAACCACACACACACAAAAAAAGACATCAGAGTTACACTGCTAAGTGTTTTTCTATTAAATCCAAATAATATAGATTCAATCCTATGGAGCTGAGCTGACATAAGCTCCATTCTTATAAATTCTTTTTTAATGCACTGTGTTTGATTTTCGGACATTCTTAGAAAAAGGCATTCCTTCCTGAGGATAATGGGTAGACATTGTTAGAAGCACCTTCTTTCATAAAGAGGAGCTTGGCTGAACATACTGGACTTGAACCTGCAGGTAGAAATGCAGAGTGCTCAGATAGGAAAAAATGGACCCAGACGTGAACAGAGATCATTTTCAATTAGAGCATGTCGGCGTACACAGCTGGGTTACAGGTCTTAATCCTGTGAGATGGAGGCAAGGCTTACACTTAGACACACAGAGGACCCGAAAAGCCAGTGAGCTGTTCGTCTCTCAGCACTGTGAGATTAGTGATGATGACTGAACAGGAACACATAAAATGGACATTAACTCCAGAGGAAATGTATTTTTAAATGCATTTTCCTTACAGTCACTACAGCAGATGGCAAAAGAATTTCCCTTTACAGGGAAAGTACACACGCACTGAATATGGGTGTATCTGTGGATCATTTAGCAGGTTCCTAAGTGTTTTGTTTTATCATGTTAACCATTTTTATGATGTCAAGGTATTTAAAAAAGCAAAACACTGATTTAGAGTTGTGGATGTTTAACTGGTTTCCTAATTAACTGAGCTCTTTGTGTTTTGGAGGGCCTGCAGAGCATCGGTTCTGTCTGATCAGTGCAGAGTGTTTTAGTCTCCGGCTTAGTATGGCCTTTAACGGCGATTCAAACAGCAGCAGAAGCCAAACATGCTCCTCACTAAAAAAAAGCACACTAGTTTGGCTTCTGTGGAGTCCATCCAGTTGCTGTGATTTCAAAACACCTCTGTGTTTTCAGAAGTGTTGAAATGCTTGTTAATAACAGTGACGTTATCACTTCCTTTTGTTGTACAGTGGTAATCCACATGGGTTAACGGACAATGCTTCTCTTGACTGATGCTAGCCAGGAGTTATGGAAATCAACCCTAAAATAAAAGCTTTAACATGGATGTTGTTCTCTTGCTTTAAGAAATTCTCACCTTAGAACGACGCTGCCATCTAGTGGCTCATAGTAGAATAGCTCTGTCAGTTCAGGTCACCTTCAAGATCGCTACAAACAATGAATAATTAAGAATATAATGATTATGTTTATATACAAAAACATAGAGCAGAAGTCAGATAATTGCTGTAAAACAGAGGTTTTAAGGAACTGATGGAGTTCATGAAGCAAGGAAATCTGTGTTTTTCTATGAGTGTTTTGTGTGTGCCATGTCCTTTATTTCTGCACTGGATTAATGAAACAGTTTGTACAAAAGACATGAAATCCCACTTTTCAAGTTTAGATAATAGGAGCAATTTGCAACTATTTTTCCCCTTTTTTTGCTTCAGGTCAGAGTTGTCTCTCTCAACCCAAAGAGATAAATAATTGAAGACAGAGAAAAAAAATATTTTGACATTAAATAGTTTGATCAGCGCTGTGTGTGAGGAAAAACACAGCTCATAGTTTAGTGTTTAACATAAGTGTAATACTTGAATTGTTCTGAAAACAGAATTTTTTATTTTTAATGACAGTTGTGAGTTGTGTCCTTTACCTAAATGGACAGAGGGACGGTGCACTCGTTTGTTTTGTCTCAGCAAAAATCACTATGGTAACACATAGTGAAAATAACGATTCTTGAATCCTTTGTGTATTTTAAGTAATCTGTTTTTTTTATCTTGTTTTATATTTTGTGTTTTTAGGTTGTCTTTTTAGTATTTCTTGTGTGTTGAACGATCTGAGTGGTGAAAATGTTGTGATGAAAGCATCTACCTTTTGCTCTCTCGTCACGTGCATCACAGGGTGAGAGAGGATTTCCTGGCCTTCAAGGCAATATGGGATTCCCTGGAATGCAGGGACATGAGGGGCCTCCTGGGCCAATGGGTCCCAAGGTAGGTGCACACCTTCAGTCACACCAAGTTTTTCAGTTTTTTTTTCTAATTATTGAAAAAGTGGGAATGGATTAGCATCAAAGCTGCTAATCCATTCACAAAAGAAGGTCCAATTACCACACTTTCTCCTTCTTTTGCTTTAAAATAGCAGAATAAGTTCCTGTACTGATGACTATTAACTAATTGCTAGAGTTCACATCAGTGATGTGCAATTAACTTTGGAAAAACTAAGGCATTGCACAACCACTTGTGTATGTAAAGAAAAACTCACTATTTCCAATCAATCGATTGATTGATTGATTGTGTTTTGGAGGGCCTGCAGCCCTCTGTGGAAAGATAGGAGCCACATTTGGGGAGGGAGAGGGAAAAAATGCATATTTCACACTTTATCCTTGACAGGGTACAGTTCGAGATATGAAAAAAGACCTCAGCACAAGAAAAGCACATATCATGAGACAACATTTTACTTGGAGGCATTAGGTGTCACGTGTGAGGCTATGTAGTATTGAGCATCAGTTGTGTGTGTGTTTGTGACTGAGTGTGTGCAATTTCTCCATGAATGCTGTCCAGAGGCCATTGTCCTTGATATGATGGAAAGTTTATCAGCCGGCACAGTTCTGATACATACACCTAAAGCATTTTTTCAATATTTTATATTACATTTTAGAAATATTTTAAATATTACTGTAATCATGCTTTAATTTATCCAACAGGGAGATCTAGGAGCACCTGGGTCTCCGGGACTAAAAGGAGTACGAGTAAGTGACTACGCATCCACATGTTGAAACCCATGAGAACAATAATATGACATGACACAAACTCCATTTATCTCATAGTTGCTCCAGCGCTAGTTTTTGTGCTAACTGGTCATGTTTGGTATTTTGCAGGGTCCACCTGGTCTCCCGGGGTTTCCAGGAAACCCAGGACTGCCAGTAAGTTCTTTTTATCTGCCAACACACTACACATGCTGCACTTTGTAAGAATACTTACATCGGTGGGTTGTATCAACTACATATTATGCATTATATAACTGCAATGTCCAATTTATGCGGTAAAATGTATTGTTGGTGGATTTTACTGTTTAGAAACATCCAAATAATTGATTCTTAAATATTAAATGTTCTTTTTATATAATCTCAACTATAGGGTCTCAACGGAAATGATGGTCCGCCGGGTTCGCCTGGAATCCCAGGATGTAATGGGACCAAAGTAAGCCACTTCTGTTTCTCCTTGACTTTAATGGATATTGTTGCTTTGAATTGATCTTTTGGACATGATTGCCATGTTTAAGTTGTTCTGTGAATTGATATGTTTGTTCCTCCTGACGATGTGATGTCTGTGTTTCAGGGCGAAAGAGGATTGGACGGCATTAGTGGTTTTCCTGGGCTTCAAGGGCCGCCCGTAAGCAGCCAGAGCTCCACACAAAGATTATAGAAACAGGATTTTGTTTTTGTTTCAGCTACTCAGACAAGTTGGTTATATTTACTCTTGTGTAATTTTTAGGGCCTCCCAGGACAGCCAGGAATGAAAGTACGTTTTTATACCTTTGCTTCTTATAGCTCCCCAAATCTTCCACTGCAGTAACCTGTTAATTAATTTGCCTTCCATAGGGAGACCCTGGTGGTCTGATTGGGATTGTCCCCCTTAAAGGAGACAGAGGGTTACCTGGCACACCTGGACTACCTGTACGTACTGTAGTGTGTTTGTTTGTGGAAATGCTAGCATGTGCCCATGGATGTTTAGAGAAAGAGAAACCAATGTAATGGTGTCCTTCCTCCACCTGTCTGTCTCCACAAGGGACCACCCGGACCCTTTGGACCAAGTGGACCTCCAGGACCCCGAGGTTACCCAGGACTTAAAGTGAGCCACAAACAAGTCAAAGCAGTAATGGAAAAATTCTGAATCTCTAAAGAAGACTCATTTCAAACCATTTCCGACTGATTCACAGGGTGATGCTGGACCACCTGGGCCTCCAGGAGAGAAAGTAAGAACAGTGCCCATCATTTTTCAACTTGGTTATTTGTCCAGGATTTCACACACAACAACAACAACTTTGTTTTCATTTGTCTCTAGGGTGACAGGTTGGCCTTTGTGAGCGAAAAAGGAGAGAAGGTGAGATCTTTAAGATTTAATCGACAGGACTTGCTCACATTGTACTTGTATGATTTTCCAACATTCTTCTACAAAGACAGTATTGTGAAGATATTGAACACAAAAAAGTCACTGAAAAAAATGAGAAAAAAATGATATGTACACATTACTATTACAGTGTGTTTGTCTTCAACAGCCAAAAGGCGTATTGAGGTGCATGATGGTCAGATGTTGTATTGTTTTTACTTAATAAATGGTTTAAAATTGTGCATAATGGAGCAGGTGGATACTGTCACTCAGTTTACACAAAAATTGTGGTTTAATCTGGTGCAAAAATACAATCAGAAGAAAGAACTCAGACTACTTGAATAGATATCTTACTGTAGGTGTTTTGTCCCTAATTCTCTTCACCAGAGGTTCAAACAATGTGTTCCAAGTGGAATAACAGTGCTATGTAAGCTAATAACAAACGGTAATTTTAAGAGTTTTCAGGAGATTAAGCAGAAATATAAACTAAATAGTTAAGACTTTTTTTAGATATCTGCAAATAAAGGCGTTTTTTTCTTTTGACAAGGAAATTAATTAATGTAAATTTGGTTGAAAATAGAACAATCTGACTCATAATTGGAATCTACAAATCAAAGAAATCCTGAGCAAATTCTACAATATACTGTCCCTTAATGGAGAGAAGAGGGATTACAACTTCATATGTGAAATTGAAATGGGATATTTCTGATAATAAATCATCCCATATTTGGTGAACCCAGCAGCCAACTACTCCGTCACGTGTTTGGAGATTACAGTGTTAGAAGAATTTGATAAGATTCTTTGTCGCTCCCAAAATTAGAAGTATTGACTTCTAATTTTGGAGAAAATGTGGAGCCTTAAATGTTGACCATCATGTTTTTTGGCTTTGTCCCAACATTAGAAACTTTTGGAAAAGATGCTCACCTCGTTATTGTCGAAATTCTGGTATAATTATATATATATATATATATATATATATATATATATATATATATATATATATATATATATATATATATATATATATATATATATATGTATATATATATAGACTTTGATTGATATATCTAATGCATGAAGAGAAGATGAATATTTGCTAAAAATTTTGTTGGCATCTTGTAGAAAAGCAACGAGAAAATGGAATAAGATATACCGATACATGACGACTGGTTGACAATTGTGAACAAAATGTATATGATGGAACAGTTGACTCGTAAGTTAAGGACTCAAGGACTTGAGAAGATCAGTGCTGAACAAATTGGGTTCAACTCCCAACAGCATTCTGAGTCCCAGAGCAAGACCCTTAACCCCAGAATGCTCCCCGGGCGGCTCACAGTGGTAGCCCACTGCTCCCCAAGGGGATGGGTTAAAATGCAGAGAATAAACTTCACTGGAATGTACGTTGCTATTACAATAAAGATAATTATTATTAAAAAAAGTGGGAGAAGTGGACTATCTACTCACCAACAACAGGCAAAGGAAGACCAAATTGATGATCTATAAACAAATTCAAGAAATATGTTAGTGTAGGATATGTTGGTTTTTGTTTTTTGGATTTTATTTTAATTATTTGTCTCCTTCATTGAGAACCCTGTGTTCCACTTTCAAAATTGCAATATAGAAAAAGTATAAAATACATAAATGAATAGTTTAAAATTCAGTGTTGTACAACACAGCCAAAGTCTAAATTAAAGTTTGAATTGAAAACAACGTGTGGCGTAGTGGCAGGTCTTTGAATCAGTCGATTCCGATTCCAAACCTGTGGACCTTTGCTGCATGACTAACCCCCTTCTTTAGCTGCCTGTTTGCTGTCGGGAGTGCTGTGTCTTATTCACAGCTAGTTTATTATTCTAGTGTTTTTTTTACTCTAGTCTAAAAAACAAAATAAGCACAATTTTACATGTGCATTATTTCTGACTATGGTACAACTTGACAGTCAATTGTAGTTTCTAGTTCTCACAAAGTATATTAATTATTACAATTTAAAAGGTATACCTCTTTGGGTTAAGCATTTGGAAAACGCATGTCTATTACATCAAGACTTTACTAGCATAGAAAATAAAATAACTTATTTTTTCCATACATTTCAAAAAAAATAATCTAACATTATGTTGGTAGAGATGTCTTGGGCCTGCTCTGATCTTTGTTGTCTTGGGTGAGATGGTCTTGACTACAACACTACCTGCTGTTACGCATTTTCATCAGTTCAGACTTCTCTTCAAGAAGTATAGAATATGAGATCAGCCATCAAAATATATTTTTTAAGTCTTCCATAATTTTAAAATGAGCATATGCCACATCTCAGCAAATGTTATCTTTACCTCTGAGATGTCTAAAATGCTGCCGACATTTTAAGATCCAGCTTTGCTCAAAACAATGAAACAGAGCATCTCTGGAACATGTTCTGCTTTCCGATTGTCAGCCAAAAGATCTGCCCTCTCTTGTTCTGTCGCAGCCTGGATAAACTCAAATAGCTTCTTTCATCTTGGTGCTTCCTTTTGCCTTTTTAAACACGTCACCAACTCTGAAAATAGCTGCCATTGAATGTTCTTCCATCAATTATGCGTCCACACCAAATAGCATTGTCACAAAGCAGCTTTTACTTATGTTCTGTTTACCTATCAGAGAAAGCTTGTATTTTTTAGACGAGCTGGTCTCGATCGAGGTTCGATTAGGACAAAAATCATCCGAATCGGGTCAACAGCCAGTTTGTCGGTGCATCTCTCATTACTGTCCACAATGACTTTCTTAAGCCAATTACCATTTCCTCATGTCTAGTAACACATTGTAAAAAAAACAAATAAATAAACTTTTGAAAAAAGAAAATTACTTGGACAGTATTTATTTTCCAGCGTCTTATCTCTTTGCAGGGTGACCGAGGACTCACCGGCCCACCTGGACCCCCGGGACCTCTTCATGAATTGGAAGGACAGACCACAGTGGCCGGACCACGGGTACTCACTTTAAAACCGCTTTAAAACCGAAAGTCTAAAATGAACTTTTAGAATATGTGTTATTACTTGAATGTGAATCTGTTTGTTTTTTTATTCCCATAGGGGTACACAGGTCAGAAGGGCGACAAAGGAGATAAAGTTTGTATTTTATCATAATTCTATCACTACTTGTTTTCTATAATTTACCTTTTATAAAACCCCTGATTTCTTTCTGTTTTTTTTAGGGCGTCTGTCTCCCTCATCAGCGCGGAATCAAAGGTGAACCAGGCCCACGTGGACCAAATGTGAGTTGCAGTCAAATGTGTTAAAATGACAAATAACTAAAGGGAGTTACTTTATATGATATCCTCCAAGAAGGGTACACACTTATTTCAAAGCTTATGTGTTATCACTTGTTTATCCCCTTTATTATCTGTGTTTAGGGTAAACCTGGTAAAGACGGAGAGGCTGGGTTAAAGGTAATGCTGATATTTCTCATATGCCTGCAAAGCTGTTCAACAGGTGCGCTCTTTTATAGTTTTTATCCATAATTAATGTACAACATGTTGTACTACAGGGAGAAAAAGGCTCATCTGGAGTTCCTGGTTTTCCTGGTTTCTCGGTAACTAATCATGGCTAATAAGCTTTTGTTTTATCGTAACCTAACAATATATTTATATTTGACAGAGTTATGAAATACAGACACATTTTTCCATCTGGTTTTAGGGTGAAAAGGGAGAAAGAGGACCACCGGGTTATGTAAGTTATTCTGCTTCTTGGGTTTTTTATTTGGTCTGTTATATTCATTTATTGTTCATTCATTATAAGTAATGGAATAATTGTTCTATATTTGCTTGAATTAGTGTAAAAGCACAGCAAACTACTTCTCAAGGCACTTTACAAAACAAGAAGCCTTTCACACACACACACACACACACACACACACACACACACACAGACACGTATATATATATATATATATATATATATATATATATATATATATATATATATATATATATATATATAGTCACTTCAATCACATAAACTGAGTCATCGTCATTTTTCAGTTGCAGACAGCATTCAGAGCTGTATTAAGTTTTAGACGTAAGTCATCAATAAAAGTTAGAACAGAGTACAGGGGTTCCCAAACTTTGCAGCCTGCGACGACCAAATTACCTGTTTGTAAGATGCTCAACACCGTGCAGAGAGGTAATTTGGTATCGGTTTCACAGAATAGGAAATACTAAGTACTTTTAGCATATCATCATGAAATTATTATTAGTATCAGGACTTTAAAACAATTGTGTATTCTCATGATATTACGTCTTTGTTCAGGTAATATTATGACTTTCTTCTCATAATAATAAAAATTGTATCTGGGTCATCGTATACTAAAGAAAATAAATTGTTTGCCACAGAAGAGTAAATTTCCACAAAGTAACTCAGAAATTCTTTAATTTCACATATTTGCATGATGTTTTCTAAAGTTGAAAAGACATAAATATCAGAGAAATTTGTTATATTAAAACTAGGACATTCTCTGACATTGCAAAGTCAGAAATCTGCCAGAAAATAAGATCAGAAATGTGTTAAAAATGTCATAGAATTTTGATCAATTACATTTCCCGCAACACAAAATCAAATATTATGATATAGGCCAGAATGTAGCTGTGTAAACCTGAAATATCTGAGTTTATCAACTTATTGCTTAATTGCTCCAGCGTTTTCAGAGATGTCATCTCACAACCCCCTTATATTGTGCCTGACCCCCACTTTGGGAATCCCTGGTCTAGTGGAAATTTAGGATAATAGAGTGAAAGTATGACTTCATCTCTCTAACCATGTGGCTGTAGGCTGGCGGTCCACCTGGCCTTCCCGGCCCACCTGGTCCCCCCGGGAGGGAAGGAGAAAAAGGTATAGACATGCAATCATTTTCTGAAAAAGATTTGATACGTTAGCAAGCAGATCTTGTTCCATAAACTCACAGACATCTGTGATATCAACATTAACTGCAGTTTTCATCCCTTTCTCAATTCCTCTTTAATCCACAGGTTACCGTGGTCCTCAGGGAGAGCCCGGTCCACCAGGTAAAATGCAATGGGTAGACAGGTGTTGCCATGGATACAACTCTTGCCTCATTTCAGTGCATTTTACCTTTTCGATTTGTTGAAGTTCAACAATATTTGACGTAACCAGGTTAAGCTGAGTGAAACTGGCTTAAAAAAAGTGGGTCTTAACTATAGAAGCCTTTATAAAGCTTTAAAAGGAAATATTGGGACTGGAAGGTTGTTGTTTTTGCTTGGATGTCATTAGCAAACATCTCACACTGTTTATGTTAAATTTCCTTTTGATAGGGAGTCAATGTAATCATTAACTGTGGAGCTTAATTCCCAATTAGTTTTGATGTATCTTCACATAGAACAACTCAACACCTTATAGGGAATATAAAAAAAAGCTACTTATGAATTTGTGAATAGCTTTTGCACACTAACTAGACTTTTGTGCATCGCAGGGCGCGCCATCGAGGGTCCTCGTGGAGAGCCCGGTCAGAAGGGAGACATGGGGCGGAAGGGTGACACTGGCTTCGATGGAGAATCTCTTCCTGGACCACCGGGAAGACCAGGCCCCACCGGTCCCCCCGGGCCACCGGGACCAGCACGTAAGTCTAAGTGACACCTTCATCTACTTGAGCAGGCTTCTGCAGATGTTTTGATGATTAAATCGGTGCGTGGATGTCCACGTAGCTGACCCTGATGAGTGCCGTATGGAGAAAGGAAACCCTGGTCCACCTGGACCTCCAGGATTATCAGGGGAAGATGGGCAAAAAGGTGAGGATCACTCATGTTGCGCCATTTCTATTAAAATAAAGAAATAAAGGCATTTATCTCTGATCCAACAGTCTTTATGTATTTAATGGCATTCAGCACTGCTGCTGCTCGATGTTATAATAGGCTCATTTAGGAATGCCATCGTTTTCAAATGATGATACTTTGCCCAATTCTAGGTGAGAAAGGAGACGTCTGTGTTAGCTGCGACGGCACCAGCATACCTGGACTACCTGGCCCTGCAGGCGTTAAAGGAGAGCGAGGTAGGCGAATCAGGAGCACACATGCATAAAGATGCAATGGATGTCCAAGTTTAAGGAGGCTTTGATTCAGATTAGGGTGATGGCGAGGAGGCTCTGCATCCTCAGAGACTTTGAGCTCATTGCAAAAGATGGTCAAAAACAACATTAATACAGTGGAAGCGGTGGCCTAGTGGTTAGGGAATTTTTGTCTTGGAGGCATTTGAGTCGTGGAGAGGCTGCAAACTTGCCGGTTTGAGACTCAGTCTGTCACTCTGGGTCCCTGAGCAAAGCCCTAGACCACAGGTTGCTCCCTGTGTGCTACTTAGTGTGGTAGCACACTGCTCCCTACGGGATCTGTTGAACACACAGACAAACCTCCAATGAAAACGTGTAAGCTTGTGGGTACAGAGGACAATCTTTGGAAGAGAGGGGCATTTTAATATCTCTGGGACCCAGTTCTGATTCAGAAATGGAAAAAAGGAGGGTTTGTTGGCATGTGTGACCCTATCTTAACATACATATCCAAAAACCTATGTGGAAAAATGGAGAACTTCGAAATCAAAGCAAAATCAGGTTCTTAGTCTTAGGCATGTACTTATCGTTAATGCAATGCTATACTTAGTAATTCTTGCTTCCAGTATGAAGGATGCATTTCTCTCCTTGTTGATAAAAAAGAAAAGTTATAAGTTATAACTTTGTTTTGTGTATGCCCAATTAGCCCGTCTGTAGCCCGAAGAAGGAACCTGGACACTTTTTGAACTTCAGTTAACATATTTTTCTATGTTTTCTGAGTCCACGCATAGGTGAAATTGTCCTGCTGGACATAAAATGCAATCCAGTCTTGTGTTCCTGGTTGAACTGAAAAGAAGAAGGCGCTGGTCTGCTGCAGGAAGGCTTTGAGTGGCCTTTAAAGGAACTGGAGGCTTGCAATTGCTTTTTGAAAAGCAGAAGTTGCTCTCCCACTGAGAATCCTGGAGCATGCCTTTTGTCCTTGTGCTCTCCATCAAGTAGCTAAGACAATGCCCTGTCTGGAGGAGAGGTCCTCTCCCAGTTAAAACAGCTGAGTCAGCAGAGTTTGGAGCTGAATCCCCAGGAAGGAATTCGTTTTCCAAATAAGTCAAAAGCATACAAGTTCTGTTTACCTTAAAACGATTGTGTTATTGAAAAGATATATGCCCTGGTATATTCAATAAATTAGAATATTATTAAAATGTTTATTTTAGTAACTCACTTCTCTCAGTGAAACATTATAGAATAATCATAAAGAGCTTCAATTTAATTCAATTTCTTCATACAGCACCAATTCACAACACATGCCATCTCAAGGCATGTTACAAAGTCAAATTCAATCAAGTCATTTAGACAGATTGGTTAAAAAAAGATTTATCTACCTGCTATTCCCAGCAGGTAGCATCAAGTCATTGCCTTGCAGCATTCACTCCTCCAGGACGGGCGTAGAGCCACTGTGGACAGTCGTCTGTTTTGCCGATGGCTTTGCAGCAATCCCTCAAGCCGAGCATGCATGTAGCGACAGTGGAGAGGAAAACTCCTCTATAACAGGAAGTAACCTCCAGCAGAATCAGGCTCAGTGTGACTGACCATCTGTCACGACTGACAAAGTGATTGAGAGGACAGAGCAGAGTGACAAAATGAACACAGACGCACTGAATGAGAGAAAAGCAAAGAGATGGATGTTTCAGAGGCATAATTTTCTGCTAATCCAGAAAGCTTTCTGGATAGGAAGCGAAAGATCTTCAAACTTCGGAAAAAAGTCCAGTTGTTTTTATTTATTTTTTTTACTTTTTTGGAATGACCATGACCTGGATGACTGAGAATCTTCACCAGCATAAGACTGTTTCTTCATTGAAAGCAAAGTGAAACTAAAGTCAAACTCCTTGTTTGTGTCCACAAACTGGTCAATTAAAGCTGATTTTGACTCTGTTTAACAGTATATATCAGTATAGACTGGGAACAATTTAAACAGTTTTTATGCATAACTAGAGTTAATTAAATTTTTTTAAGATGGGGTTTTTGTTTTGTGTCTGACTTCAACTAATGTTAAAAGTCGTTTTGATTTTGCTCTTAGAGATTTGTACGTGTAAAGAGTTTTTAACCCACTGCCCTGTTTTGTTTGACAGGCCACCCAGGTCCAGTTGGAGGCAAAGGAGAAAAGGGTAGTTCTGGGCCACCTGGAGAACCTGGAACACCTGTACGTATAAAACAGAATCTGCATATCAATGATTAAACAGCTGCACAGAGCCCCAGAGATTAAGAAATACTACTTCAGAACTTTTATTTAAACCGAAAGTAATGTTTACCACCGTATATATACTTTTTGTGCAGGGTTCTCCAGGATCTCCAGGATTAATGGGGGAACCTGGTGCCGTAGGTGAACCTGGAGACATTTACATAGCACCTGGTTATAAGGGGGAGAAGGGTTTTCCTGGACGTCCTGGGTTACAGGGACAACCAGGCAAGGATGGCCAGCCGGGGAGAGACGGACTCCCAGGTCAACCGGGCCTCAAAGGAGAACCTGTAAGTCGGCCCAGTTAAATCAGCAGTCTATCCCACACTTAAACATGTAAATCTTTTTTTCATTTACATTCATAATCAGATATCACTTCAAGTTAACAGACTGCCTTTGCTGCTGTCCACTAGGGCCGCAACTAATGATTATTTTAATAGTCAACTAATCTATTGATAATTTTTTCGATCACAATTTTCTTTATCGTTTCCATCATCACATTCTGTTATTAAGAATTACACTTCAGTTGCTCATAAATACATTTTGAATCACTTGTTCCAGTTTACACACCCTTGAATGTCCTTTTCCCATCTATCCTGTATTTTTTACTTTTTTAAGTTAAAAATCATAAAGTATTAATTTGAAATGTATTCTTAATCTTACTTCTATCCAAATATATATATACTGTAGGAAAAAAAATATATGTTTACTGTAAGAAAAAAAATGTTTACTGCAAGAAAAAAAAAAAAATATATGTTTACTGTATATATAATTATTTACTGTAAGAAAATATATATGTGGGTGTGTGGGTGTGTGTATGTGTTCGTATACACACGTCATATACACATCCTTCAAGATTTTATTTGGTGCTTAATATTTACAAGGATTTTAAACAGCAGTGTAAAAAGGTAAGCATATCAACATGTTTGTAGTCAGGCTTCGTTTCTTTATTGAGGCAACTTTCCCAACATAAATATTAAAGACCGAATTATTCATTTTCAAATATACTCAGAACTGTATATTTGAACCAAACAAACACTCTCTGAGAAGCTAAAAGTATGCGAGTAATCATCAGCATATGAGAGACAGTGTTAATAATTCTCAATCGGATATAGTGCCTCTGGAACTAGTAGTATGCTTGTAAACATGTAAACTGAGCTGGAGGTTTATTTGATTTGATTTTCAGCAGGGGACAATTGCCCTCACAGCTTTTGGAAAGAAGCTGTTTTTATATCTAAATAAAAAAATCAAAGTTTTTTTATTTAATTTTTCTCAATCGTTTACCCGATGGAAGTGGGACAAACAGTGGATTGACCGGGTAGGTGGGATCTGCGGCTATACGTCTGGCCCTTTTCTGGACTCCTGTAACATAAACCGTGTTTAGATCTTATAGTTGGCGTCCTACAGTCTCCTGGGCTGACCTCACCACCCATGCTAAATCCTTCTTCTCCTGTGCTGTGCAGCTCCCATACCTCACTGTTATGCTGAGATGCAAGATGCTTTTGATTGTAGCTCTTAAAAAATGTATTGGCACCTGAGAAGAAAGTCCAGACCGTTTCAGTTTCCTGAGGAAGAAGAGCCGTTGTTGGGCCTTCTTCACCAGGTGGGAGGTGTTCACACTCCAGGAGAGGTCAGAATAAATGTGAATGCCCAGGAACTTAATGCTGTCCACACGCTCCACCACCTCCACCTGTATGCAGAGAGGAGCGTGTTCAGTCCTCCTGGACCTCCTGCAGTGCACTATGACCTCCTTGGTCTTGCTGGTGTTCAGGATCAGGTTGTTCCTGGACCACCACTGTGTCAGATTGTGGACCTCCTCTCTGTAGTGGGTCTCATCATTGTTGGAAATGAGACCCACTAGAGTGGTGTTGTCTGCAAACTTCACCACCATGTTTGTGGGGTGGAATAGGGTGAAGAGAGCAGAGCTGAGGACACAACCCTGTGGTGTTTCTTTGTTGACGCTCAGTTGGGCAGATGTGAGTTTCCCTATCCTCACCACCTTTGTTTGGGTTAGGGTTACTGTCAGTGTCACTGGCATTTGTCACTTCGTAGCTTTATAACCCATAATCAGGGGTGAAAGAAAACTACTTTAGACTTAAGAAAAAAAGTCCCCAAGAAGCTAATTTGCTTAAAAAGTTGGACCATTTACATTATGTAACTGCCATTTGATTAAGTTTCATTTACATTTACTTAAAGTATTTGCATTATTTATTGGGAAAATGTTACTTTAAAAATCTACGTTCATTGTGTTTCTCCTATCGTTCTCCTAGGCCAGAGAGGGTATTAAAGGTGACCGTGGACCAGAGGGGGAGACTGGTCTTAGTGGGCCTCCTGGAGAAAGGGGCCCCCCTGGTATGCCAGGGTTTGGCCGACCAGGTGATCCTGGAGAGAAAGGCAGCCCGGGAAGGCCAGGCACCCCAGGAGCTCCAGGACGACCTGGTAACCATTAAATAATCGCTGTTCATCAAATTCAACTTTAGCTGCATCTTACTGAACATCTTACTTTGTAATAGGTCCAAAAGGAGAGTCAGGTAAAAGTTTTAGCACTCCTGGACCCCAGGGGCCACCTGGACCACGAGGAGCTACTGGCATCCCAGGATTTCAAGGTGAATAAATAACGGCTTTGTCGTCGTATATTTATTTGAAGTCATTCACTTTAACTTTGTTTTATTTTTTTTTATCTGTGATTCTTGGATCTCAATCAGGTCACTGATCTTTGTTAAACGAATCATGCACAATGTTTTTTCTTGCAGGTGAAATAGGTCTACCAGGTGACCAAGGTGTGCCTGGTGTTCCTGGAGAAAAGGGCGAACAAGGACTACCTGGAATTGGATTTCCAGGCCCAACGGGTGCTAAAGGTGAGTTACATGACCCGAAAATCCCCAAAACCCCAACACTACACTAAAAGTATGCATAGGGATCCTGTCGACTGTGGGAATTTAAAAGGAATCCTGAGAAAATATTTATTTTATACGTTTCTAGGAATCAGTGGGATCCCTGGAACCCAAGGATTACCTGGAGAGCCAGGAAGACCGGGGCAGGATGGCTTAACAGGAAAAGCTGGTCCTCCTGGACAAAAAGTATGTATTTATAAACATGTATTGGTGCTTTAACTTAATTGGATGTTAAAAAAAACAATATATGCAACTCTACCAAGATCAAGGCTGGTCTGCCTATAAACAGTGGAATTCATACCCTCTGGTAAAGATGTGCACAAAACCCTTCAAAGAAATGCTTGTTGTGAAGAACCTTTGCTGCAGTTCTTTAGATGTTTTTTTTTCTTTCTTCTAAAATAGCTTTTTTTATGCTTTTTTACCTGTAGTACTTTGAGATCTTTTGATGGAAAGTGCAGTATAAATTATATTTATTATTATTATTATTATTATTATTATTATTATTATTATTATTATTATTATTATTATTATTAGTAGTAGTAGTAGTAGTAGTAGTAGTAGTAGTAGTAGTAGTAGTAGTTCTCTAAAATTGGACAGAGCATACTTTAAGAAATCTTTATATAGATTTTTCTTTACAACTAACCTGAAAGATCAACTTGGCTCCTGTTCCAGTTAATCAAAATGGTTACATTTGACTGTAGCTAAGGAAACATTTATTTAGTCTATTTTATTATTTTATAATTTATTGCTACCATTACCTGATTAATGAAGCTCAACCTGCATCCTGCTTCCTAAAATGAAATGTTGTCTTGCCTTTGCTATGTTAAAAAGAAACAAGGAGAAATACAATTTGGGATCAAGTCATATTTATGCCCAAGGAAAACACTGAATTGTCGATTATTAAGTTTTTAGACACCCAAATCCTTTAAAAACTAGGTGAATTACCTTGACTTATGACTTCAGTAATTTCTCGATAATATGTTAGTTTGATGCATTAGAAAAATACTAATTCAAAATATAATAACTTTGCTCTTGGTGTAAGTAGCCCTATTGCTGCTATCTACAGGGTAATTGTTGGTGTGGGCTGAAAGCTTTACTTATCCTCTAGTTTTCGGACATTTGTGTTGGATGAGCCAAGCTGAAAATGTTTTTTTTTTTTTTTTTACTTTTAAAAGTTTGAGAGGGTGTAAAATTTCTCTTACTTAAATGCCATGTTCTCTCTTTTTCCCCATTTTGAAGAAGGGTGAAGGAACATTGGCCTCTGTTTCACGTTCCATGAATACTTCAGGAGTGAAAGTAATGGGTTATAAATTACAGGTTCCCTGACACACCAATCACTTTTAAAGTGGAGTATGAATTATTAGCATATGATGGCAGTCACATTCAATAGTAATATGAACAACCACCTCAAAAAATGTGATTTCTGCAAAAAAAAAAATCTAAAATTAAGTACCAAGACCTGCAGTGTGAACGGAGCCTCAGATTACACAGTAAAGCTTTGCAAAGATGAAAAAGTTATGCATTATACCGAGAAATTAAATGCATCATCATGAAGCTGTACATTGAAACCATTTAATCACCTACATCATCCGTGATATTGTTTTATTATTGAAACAATAAGCTTGGAGATTTTCTTTCCTGTGATGGTAAATAATTTTTAGACTTTTAACAGTTCCTTTGTCCAAACACTTCAGGGTGAACCTGGACGAGGTCTTCCAGGCCCAAAAGGGTCACAGGGCAACCCAGGAATCACTGGTTTCCCGGGAGACAAGGGTGCCGTGGGTTTCCCAGGTATTCCTGGACCAAATGGACAGACAGGACCACCGGGACCTCAGGGCTTTAAAGGTAGGAAGAGAAAGCTGAAAAAAAACATCAGTTAAGCTTTGTTGTATTTAGTTGATGTTGTGAGCCTAATGTGAATAAAACTTTTTTCTTTTAATTCAAATAAAGGTGATGTTGGACGCCCAGGACCACCTGGTCAGATTGGTCAACCAGGTGCTCCAGGGAAAGGCTTGCCTGGACCACAAGGACCTCAAGGACCACGTGGACAGCCAGGACCTTATGGTGAGCAACTGAGCACATAAGCCAGGTTTTCTGTTCATTGAAGGTATTTAGTCATGGTAGATTAGGAAAAAAAAACTGCATTTTGGCTCGTTTCATTTACTTTGTCAGAGTCAGAACTTTAAAGGAGCAATAAGCAAAATTTCATCACTGGCTGGCTGTTCAGCATTGTCTGTGGACCAAAGCAAGATGTGAGGCAAGCCACGCCTTTCACTACCACTACAGTCTAAGCACCAGTTATTAGCTCACAATCTCGCCAGGCTGCATTAAACAATGCTAACTGTGTTAGCTAAGCTGGCCCATCATTGGTCCAACTTCAACGATTAACCAAATGTCACAATTGTAGCATTACATTTAATCAAATCAACATAGCAATATAAGTCTATCAAGACTGTAACACCAACAAAAATAAACTTTTGACTTCATGCTGTTCCTCACCTGTGCGGAGGAGAAAAGCTAGCAAGTCAAACTGGAGCTGCTTCGGGAATCAAAATGCTCCCCACCTTGGAAGCCTGAGGCCAATGTTGATCCTCGTTTTGTCTCTTTCCTTATCTCACAACTTCTTTGCCAAAGACCGCTGTTTTTTTGTGGCAATAATGGGTCCCAATCGTCTGCGGGTGAATGCAGTTGTGGCATTTGATGGGGAGGGAGGGGCTAAGCCTTGAGTGGCAGCTGTTCACATGCGCGTACATGCATGTGTGGCCGACCCGGCAAAGTGAATAAGAGACTGGAGAATAACACAGAGAGATGCTGTGTAGAGTCATACTATAATCCATTCAAAAATATACCCTTTGTTCTGTCTAAAATGATAACATTTAGTTTATTGCTCCTTTAATGAGGCTGCTACTATACTTAAAATGACAAAAATACCTATTTATATAAGTTCACTCTAATTTATGCTTAGATTTCATCTTGAAATAGGTGTATCCGGCCTTTAGTGCATATATTGGATCCTTTGTGACTTTGCATATGCTTTAAACAGGTAGAGAAGGTATAAAAGGAGAAAGGGGCTACCCCGGCCCTCCGGGTCTCGATATGCCGGGGCCTCAAGGAGATAAAGGGACCACTGGCGTCCCAGGAGTCCCAGGTGTCAAAGGATTTCCAGGTCTACCAGGCTCGCCAGGGCGAGATGGGCTAATTGGCTACAACGGTGAGTGAATAAACCGGAAGTGCTCAATGAGCTATTACATTATTAAAATGTTGGTCTGTCCTGCTGTCTGTGGTGAGCTCATAAGGAGCCTGAAACAGGTGTATAGAATGAGGTGGCTGCAGTGGAGAAGCAGGCGTGCAGGTGGGGTGAATAAGGCTTGACGACAGCAGACAGGCCAGAATCATAACAACCAGCCATACTTTGTAAAAGACCATACTTCTCTTCTAAGTGATAAGATATTTTCTTCTAGGTGCACACAACTGTTGATTTTTGGCTGGTTATTGCTCTGCTTAAATCACAATACCACCAGTCACTGAAAGGTAGCAGCTCCACTAGATTCATTAAAGCTTCTGTCATAAAATGTTAAGTCCCAATTGTAGTGTGAATCGAATTTTGCATTTCGACCTCTCATCTCCAAAAACGCTGTTCACATGCGCTCTTCCACGGTGGTTTAGCCAAAATTATCCCTTAAATTAGCCATTAGAGCAGCTTACTTAACAGCATGAACTCTTTCAAAACAATGGGTCTTGTTTTTGACCTTCTGAACAACAACGGTCACGTTTTAGTTACATAAAAGTTACTGCTGTCATGAAAAACAACAGTGTTGATATTCTGCATCTGCACGACCTCTGTCTCGCAGATGCTGTAAAGTTCAAATTTGGTAATGTAATACTTTGTGCCCCAAGAATTTGTTGTTGTAATAACACCTTAACACACTTCTGATTGGCTGATTAGTCCGCTATGACAACAGAGCCAGGACTTTTAGTCCAACTCAGAACTGATCGTCCTGTTTGGACCTCAGTTGAGTCATATTTTTTGTTTGCATTGTCCACTAGGCTAAGTTATCCATCTTTAAGTGAAAGTCTGAAGAGTTTTTCTGTTTCTCACATCTTGGAGATTAAGCTGTATGTTACTTTTTCCAAGCTCATCACTTGGTTCTGAATAGAAAGTAAAGAACCTCCAGACATCTAAACCTCTGGGGGTGAAGACCTCAGCCACTGCTTTGTCTTAAAGTGTCCTCTATAGCCATCAGAAGTAGTAGTCTATGTCCAGATATGTTTCTAAGCCAACAAGATGGCGGTTAGGAAACCTCATAGCTGTGGCGACACAGCCAGTTTCACGGGCCACAACAGTATGTGTCGGACCTAAATTCTCCTTGTGCTGGTGAAGATTCTCAGTCCTCAGTACATGGGATTAGATTCTTCTTGTCCTGGGCAGGTTCTGATGTAAAACTGATGTGTACTCCTTAATTTAAATAGGTTGTAAAAATCCAGATTAAACAACAGAAATAACTCTCTTCTTGGCTTCTAAGGGTGTTTTCACAATTGAGGTGTTTAGTCTGTTTAAAACAACTCCGGTTCATTCCCTCCCTCCCCCCCCCACCCCTTGTACGTAGTGTAGTTCTTTTGTGTAGACGTCACCTCAGTATCGCACTATGGTGTGGACCAAATGAACTGTACCGATACCGTTTGGAAGAGGTGGTGTCAGTACTATAGTTAATCAGCAGTGAGTAAATGTTGTTGTTAAGATTATTCATAGTAGACTTGTTTTTGGGGTATTAGTTTAATTTGACCTTTTTTGTCCCTAACGTTTTAGTCTTTTATCATAAGGTGCTTTTGTTTTATTTTCTTTTTTTGCTTTTAATAAATACTAAACCTACAAAACATGGAAATCTCTTCTTTGAAAAAAAAAAAGTTAACTCAATAGAAAGCCAGACGATTAAAAGATTGAAACACACACACGAATACTTTGCAAAAGTTTTAATTAGGTATGAAGAAATGTTGTAAACTAAGAATACTTTTAACAATCAGTGTTAATTATTTAGCTTTCATCAATCAACCACATACAGTGCTTGACGAGAAGGCATATCCAATTCAAATCGATATTTGGTGTGACCACCCTTTCCCTTCAAGGCAGCATAAATTCTTATAGGTACACGGCCACACAGTTTTTGAAGGTCCTGGGCTGGTAGGTTTTCCCTAAACATTTAAGAGAACCTACCTGCCCAGGACCTTCAAAAACTGAGAACTATCCATGGTTCCTCTGTATGCGTCGGCTTCCTCAAATCCTTCTGTCCCTTCATGTAATCCCAGACACACTTGATTATGTCGAGATCAGGGATCTGTGTGAAGTCACTTCCTGGACTTCTTGTCCTTCTTTACGCTGAAGATAGTTTTTTGGGGTCATTGTCCTGCTGCAGAATACATTTGGGGCCAATCACACACCTTCCTGATGGTGTTAAAGTACCAGTACCAGTATCTGCCTGTGTTTCTTGACATTCTCCACCAAATCTCGAAGTCCATTTGTGGGAAATGCAGCCCTGGACGTTCAAGGAACCTCCACCTGTTGCCTGCAGACACTTATTATTCTACTTCTCTCCAGCCCTTCGGCAAATAAAATTAAATCTGCACCAGCCATCAGTCCAGAGCAAGGGTTGTCATTTTGTCTGTACCCTGGTTCCTATGTTTTCATGCACAGTGGAGTTGCTTGGCCTTGTACCCCTGTCAGAGGTGGGGCTTTTTGGCAGCAACTCTTCCATGAAGACTACTGCTTAGTGACTTCCCCAGACCTTAGATGGGTGTACCTGGGCGTACCCATTGTTTTCCATCAGTTGGGAGTTGACAACACAGCTGGACATCTTCCGTTTTCTTGGCCGTCCACAGCATCTACGATCCTCAACGTTGCCCGTTTCGTTTTCCATTTTTGTGCTTTTTCAAAAGAGCTTGAACAGCACATATTGAAACACAAGTCTGCTTTGAAATATTTGTTTGGAGACGGTCTTGCATTTATAACTATCTTGTTGCTATGCTCAGTCTTGCCATAGTGGACGACCGGTAACTTAAAACAGTGTTCTACAACCTCAGCTTGGTAGCAGAGATTGGATTTATCCTCACCCAGGTTTTAGCCTCCGGTGCAACTTTTTCAGATTCAGTTAATAACTGTTTTAACCTACGTGTGACATTGATGAGCATCAGCACCTTTTTGGTATAATTGGCTGATCAAACACCTGACTACAATCCCTCAGAGTCCCAGACTTTTTCCATGTGTATCTATTGGAATTGATGCTGGTTTCATAGCCATAAGGTGCTAACATTTCTGAGCATCTCCAGGTCATTAACCCTCCATAAGTTGTACTTGTGGTCATTCAACATTGTGTTTTTCTGTATCTGCTGTAGGTCCCAAGGGTGAAATGGGGGTTATGGGAATTCCAGGAACCCCAGGATTTCCCGGACCACCAGGAGAACCTGGATCCCCTGGTCTGAGAGGTGAGGCATAGAAGATAATAATTATAAATGGGTTCTCGTTCTTCTTTTGGTTTTCTTAGCAGCACTCAAGTGTGACAATTCCTCCTAGGTGATCCTGGTGTTACGGGACTAAGAGGAGAATCCGGGGAAGAAGGACAGAAAGGCGACAGGGGAGAACCAGGTCCTGAAGGTCCCCCTGGAAACCTGACTCAATATGATATGGAGCACATGAAAGGAGACAAGGGAGACACTGGAGACCCAGGTATAAACTGAGCAACACAGGCATTTCTCTTTGTCTTTTTATTCTTTTAACACCTATTTCAATGTAAATTCTCCACAAGGTGAACCTGGATCAGCTGGAGGGAGGGGCGACCCTGGCCTTCAAGGAGTTCCTGGAATGGCTGGCAAAGACGGCGCACCTGGATCACCTGGCCAGCCAGGTAACCTATAATTGACTTGCACGGCTTCACTTAGTTTTATTGCAGATTTTCTTTTACAGACGGGATTTCTATATATGTGGCTGTAATTGTTTTCGACGGTACTGTTGTTCCCCAGGTCAGAAAGGAGATCCTGGTAATCCTGGAGATCCTGGTACTATGGGACCACCTGGACCCAAAGGCAGTGTGGGAGAGATGGGAATACCAGGTAGATGCATAAAAAAAACAACTAAAATTGAACTCACAAGCATGCCACTGTGTGTATAGATGTATGTTTTTGCACATACACAGCAACGAAAATTTTTTAGAAATTCATGTAAATACAACTTGCATGTATAATCTGTCTTGCAAGATCTCTGAATATATACACCATAGTGGTTCACTTACGCACCACTCCAATAGCGCGTGTATGTACATATCCAGGTATTCTTTAATATTCTTTTGTGGATGATGTTACTTACATTTGCTAAATTCATATGAACTAATGTCAAAGTTTTGAATCTATTGCAGTATATTTCAATCTTGCATTGCCTGCAGCATTGCAAGCTTCACTTCACTTTCAGATTGATAACGTGTAAAGTCAACTTGTTTTGCTTTTAATATGTGATTGTGCAGGTCCATCTGGTCCAAAGGGGTCCAAAGGAGACATTGGTACACCGGGTCATCCTGGGTTCAGAGGGACCGACGGTGCAAAGGGAGAACAGGGGCAACCCGGTGAACCAGGTATCGGTCTTCCGGGAATTCCGGGAACAAAGGTAACCCCTCTGGATGAAATTAGTAACTCTTCTCATTAAACGTCTAGTTCTATGACATGATCTGAACAAGCCCAGTACCAAAGGGCAGTAACTTTCTTGACGTAACAACAAATCTGTGAAATCGACGAAATGTGTGTTGATTTACATTTTGTAGAGTTTGAAGCAAAAGTATTCACTTATTATCAGCTTTTTCCTATTGTGTCAGGTTACAACAGCAAACTGTCATGTATTTTAATGAGATTTCATGAGGTAGACCAAAAACAGGAGTATGATTATTCTGAATTGGGAGAGAAGATTTTTTACATTTCTCACCGAAATATCCAAGACACTGCTTATTTGCATTCAGATCCCTTTTACTGTGATACCCCTAGATAAACTCCAATGTGACTACTTAGCTAAACAAAAACACCAAATTGAATCATTGAATAACACCATAAACCCATCTGTACTGCAGAAGCTTCTGAGGCTGTTTTTAGAAATCATTAGTGGACAAACGGCTTCATGGACATGAATGAACACAACAGACAGGTCAGGCATGAAGTTGTAAAGAAGGAAAGTAGGATTCAGTTGTTAAAAACAACATTGTGGACTCTGAACATCTCGGTGATATCTCCAAAAATATCTTCATCAGGTCAGGTTAGGAGAGCAATAACCAGAGAGAGGCTAAGATGCCCATGGTGACTCTGGAGGAGCTGCAGGGATTCTATTTTTAGGTGGGAGAGCTGACAGGACAGCTGTTAGTCATGCACTCAACAAATACTGAAAAGTACAAGGATTAAAACCACAAGAACATGTGGTTACATTTTGCCACACAGCAACATGTGGAAGAAGGTAATTTGGTCAGGATGAAGGAAAACCAAACGGTTTACCCGACTTGCAAAATGCTATGTGTGATGGCAACGTTAGCAAATCCCCGTTGTCAAACATGGTGGTGCCACTGTTTTGTGGAGGGGAAATCAATTAAGTGTTTATCACTACACTTAACCAGATACTTCTACTGATTCATCTTAGCCTAGTGCATGGAAGCCTGTCTCTATTTTTGCAATTTGCCTTTTTTTAAAATGTATAGACTAAGAGATACTTTAGGTTTTACTATCTATCTATTACTAACTTTCCTCTTAATCTCATTCTCCCAGGGCCTGACAGGTGACAAAGGATCTCCAGGGCCCCCTGGAGACAAGGGTGAGAAGGGTCCAGAGGGAATGCCTGGCAAACCTGGACTGCAAGGACCAAAGGGTGACAAAGGAAGCGCTGGGTATCCAGGTGAGATGTTAAACGGACTCTCTCCTCATTGTTACCCACCATAATAAAGCTGTTTTTAAGGTGTGTGCTTACTCTGGATTGTGTCTCTGTTTTGCATAGGTCAGTCAGGCAGGCCGGGAGAGAAGGGCATCCCTGGACTACCTGGATCTGCTGGAGAGCCTGGTCGCGATGGCCGTCCTGGTATGTGGGGGTTCCTATTTCCTCAGCCAGAGTGAGCGTAATGTTCATTTAAAGTGATTTGTCATATGTTTTAAACATTTTGTTGTATTTTTTGTGTGAAAACAGTTTTGTCTGAGAAATTTGACCTCCAGTTTACTTTAATGATTCTGTAATATCCTAGACCAGCCTAAAATAAATTGCATGTTTTTGTCCATCCTCCCCATTCTTCATACTACTCAAATGAAGGAAAGTTGTTCTGAAGTTGAATTACAAGTTTTAAGAAAGCAAAATGTTAAGATCAGTGAAAGGAGATCATGTTCTGAACAGCAGTGGAATGAGGACAGTAAATGTTCCTGTTTATAAGCCAAAGAAACCACAAAATGACACAAATTGCATTTGTTTTTCTTCAGGCGATGGTGGCATGCAGGGACCTCCTGGTGCTCGTGGAGAGAAGGGTGAGCCTGGAAAGGACGGCATCCCTGGATTCTCCGGGGAGAGGGGAGACCCAGGTTAGTCTCTCTTAACTGTTCCTTTCCTACACATAATGTTAAAAACATTTTTTAATTTAGCAGAATTGTGGGTTAGCAAAGTATTTGCAGCCTAAAGTCAAATTTTGGTAAAAGAGGTGTTGACGTTGATGCTCTGTCACCGTGCTGTCACTGCATTTGCATCCATGTTAACACGGTTACCGAGTAGACTTGTGGTGGAGCTGAGTCACAATTTATAATCTGTCATAATCTGAGTATTTCTGGAGTGACGGGTACATTTAATACCACCAACATAAACAGTTGATTAAGAGTCAAACACCGACCAAGGACTTTTTTTCAGTCTGTTAAATAAGACGTTTCCTGTTGCTGCACTGGCGCTGAAGGTAAATGACACACGGATCTTGGAAATAAAAAAGTGAAATGTGAGGTGTGTATTTGTATTCACTCCCTATAGTCATTAAAAAAACAATCCAACCAATCTTCTGCAGAAGTTCCATAAAAAAACTAAATGTAATCCTTGTGTGTTTAATTCACTCTTAGTTTCAATCCAGCTGGCCTCAGGGGTTTGTTAGCGAGTGTTAGCAAACAGACTAACGTTAGGAAGACAAAGGAGAACACGGTATGGCACAGCTACAAACCAACCGATGGCATGACCGTCTGCCTAGACCGACAGGCTGGGTAAGGTGGTTGTTACCCTCAGAAGTATGCAGGAGCTCCATGGGTGCTTTGGAGGAGCTGCAAAGATCCACAGCTCAGACAGGGTAATCTATTAAATATCAATTGATCACAACTACTAGTGTGGCACTCTGTAAATCTGGCCTTTATAATAGAGTGTGAGGAAGAAAGCCACTGTTGAAAGCTGCTGTAAGAGGTTCTGTTCCAGTTTGCTGCAAGTCATGTAGGAGAAACAGCAAGCATGTGGAAGAAGAAACAGTGCTGTTCACATGAGACCTGTTTCTACTTTTTTGGCCTCCAGTAAAAAAATGAAAGCCAAAAAAGAATCCACCATCCTCTCTGTGAAACACGGTGGTGGCGCTATAATGCTGTGGGGATTGTGGGTGCAAAGATGGATCCGGCTCGTTAAACTCGTTAGAGGCTGAGTATGGCTTGAGGCTGAGGTGGAATTTCACAGTAGGTTGGCTTGGATCAAAGCACTTTCACGTGTCAGGATGGCCTAGTCAAGATCCAGATATAAATCCAACTAAGCATCTGTGGCAAGACGTGAAAACTGCTGTACAGAGATGCTCTCTAAGCTTAAGCTTTTTTTTTTTACAATTAAAAATGAGTGTGCACAGCTGGTAAAGCCTGAAAGTCTTACAGAGAAAGATGGATGTGTTAAAAAAAATTCAAAAACCATGCGTTATTTTCCATTAACTTCACAATCATGCACTACTTTGTGCTGGAGGGAATTACAACAAGAAGCATTAAGGTCTGTAGCTGTAACATTTAAATATGTGGAAAGTTTAAGGGGAACTGATACTTAGAGGCATCTGAGCAGTATTTTAAAACACCTCTCACCATACATGACGTTTAGACGGCGCATACAGTCAGAAAAATAACAAGCAAGAGCAACACAGGTTGTAATCTCTGATCTGTCCACAAGAGGTCGCTGGATATGAAACGCTTTTAGCTGCCGTGGCAACTCTTCTCTACAGCGTCCCACTGCTTTTACTGAACTAAGCATGTGCTATATGTTAAAGATGTATTTGACATATTACTCAATAAAAAAAGTCCTAATTTTATGGATGGTAAAGAAAGAGTCACAATTATGTTCTTGATTAGTTTTTAATCAATATGTCAGTAATTAGGATACAGAAAATTAAGCAGAATTCTGTGCATTTCAGACCAAATCAAACTATTACGACTTTGTTCATCTTTCGTCTGTTTCATTGCATATTGCCGTTTTAATCCCAGAGAACACCGTAATGCACAAATCGTAACTTCTGTGTGCTCCTCTCTGCAGGTTTACCAGGTCAAGGCTCTCCTGGACCACCTGGAGCTACCGGTGGAAAAGGTACCAATCTGTCGCTCACTGACTCCTGTGATCCCACCGTTACAATCCGCCGATGGCGTTTCACACTGCCGCCTGTTCTCCGCCTCTCCAGGTGAAAAGGGTGACCCGGGTCTTCCTGGCATGCCTGGTCATTCTGGCGTTCCTGGTATCCAAGGAGAAAAGGGGTTTCCTGGTCCTCAGGGACCACAGGGGGAGCCAGGAGACCGAGGTCTTCCGGGCATCTCCTTAGAGGGCCCCAAAGGGGAGCCGGGACAGAGAGGGCCAGTTGGAGAAACAGGTATTGTGAAACTCGTGACGTCCAGTGAAACGGTTCTGTGCGTCAGCTGTAATAAAACATTAGGATATGTCGTGTTGTGTAAAAAGGTACCCAAGGAACACCGGGACCAGCTGGAGTGCCGGGCAGAGACGGCCAGAAGGGAGACAAAGGTGACACCGGTCTGCCGGGTTTCCAGGGAGAGTCGGGACAAAAGGGCGACGCTGGAACTCCTGGAGCTCCTGTATGTTTTCTGCTGCTTCTTTTTTTTTTTTTAGTTACCTGAGAGACACCTGCCACACACCAATAAGAGCCGCATAAATAAGTCATTTTTGTGTTTGCATGGGATGGATCCAGGGGCCAACAGGTCTCCCGGGTCTCGACGGCACCAAGGGAGAGCGGGGATTACAGGGGGTTCCTGGCTTCCCAGGTAAATCCACATGCAGAACTGCCCTAAATCAATTCACCTGTTTAATTTAACTGTTTAACTTCCACTCCATCTGGTTAACTATTTTTGCCCCAATGAATGATCTTATTTATTAGGCAACTACTGTGGCAAAAAAAAAAAAAAAATCTAATTTATTAAATGTACCCCAGTCAAAGGTTGCTTTTTGTAATATTCTGATAGAATAACCTTGTATTTTAAGTCTTCTAGCGTATCTCCTATGCTGCCCTGTAACAAAAAGCTGGACTCAGTTTGAGTAAGTGATGAGTTTTTTTTGGCTTAAAACACAAATGTCCACCAACTCTAGGAACAAAGGGTGTCTTTGGTGAGATTGGATTCAAAGGAGAAGCGGGTGACAGAGGATTCCCTGGAGTAAAAGGTAATCATCAGATAAAGCCCCTTAAATGCTTTCATGTTAAAAATGTTCTTGAAAATAATAGAGGTGTTATTTCATCCATAATGAACGTTTTTTTTTTTTAAGGTAACGACGGCCCCCCTGGTCCCCCTGGCCCCCAGATCTTAATCAAAGGAGATACAGGATTCCCAGGAGATCAGGGTTTCCCTGGTCCCCAGGGGCCACCAGGGCTTCCTGGACAGAAAGGACAGCAAGGTGAGCTCGTATCTATTGTATTGCAGCAGCAGCATGCTGTAAAGATGCTCGCTGTAGTTTGTCTCCTTTTCAACTTTTGGAATCGGTGTGTTTTTTTTTTTTTTTTTTTTTTTACCCTCAGGTATGACGGGAATTACGGGCCCAAAAGGTGAAACCGGTATTAATGGATTTGATGGTCTGCCGGGAGCCAAAGGAGACCCTGGTGTGCCAGGGCCACAAGGTGAGAAGGTCACAGGGATGAAAGATGGAGACCCTCAGTGGTGTCCTGTCTCGCTCCGATGTATTGAATTGTTGTATGTACCCAGGACCCAGAGGATACCCGGGTCCTCCAGGACCTGACGGTGTTCAAGGCCAAGTGGGTCCACCTGGCCCGTCTTCCATGGACCACGGGTTCCTGGTAACGCGTCACAGCCAAAGTGTGGAGGTTCCGCTGTGTCCTGGGGGTACTAGCATAATCTACGAAGGATACTCCTTGCTCTATGTGCAAGGCAACGAGCGCTCCCATGGACAAGACCTGGGTAGGAAACAGGAAAATGGGAAAGAGAGGAGGCGCGTGGAGAAACAGAGGAGCAGCCTGTTCAAAGCTCGTCTTGTTTTTTCATTTTAGGTACGGCAGGCAGCTGTCTCCGAAAGTTCAGCCCCATGCCCTTCCTGTTCTGCAACATCAACAACGTGTGCAACTTCGCGTCCCGCAACGATTACTCCTACTGGCTGACCTCACCGGAGCCAATGCCCATGAGCATGGCGCCGATCACCGGGGACAGCATCAAACCCTTCATCAGCAGGTTTGTTTCCAACTCTGCCCCCACTGGGCTTTCCCAATGCCACGCAGCACACCCACCACCCATTTTGATCTTCTCACCTGTGTGCAGGTGTGTTGTGTGTGAAGCTCCGGCCATGGTGATCGCGGTCCACAGTCAGACAATCAGGATCCCGCCCTGCCCTCAAGGCTGGGACTCTCTGTGGATTGGCTACTCCTTTGTCATGGTAAATTCATTTGGTTTAAAACACGAGATGATCTTGGTGCACTTACAATTTGAAATAGGTTGCATACAAAGAGTGCTATGCATGGCCTTCTCATGCTGGATAACGAGGCGACGTTTCTGTTCTCTGTGGGTGTTAAAACTCTCAACCGTACATGTACTCAAAGGGAGCAGACTTAACATTATTAGTATGACACAGGTTAGAGTTAAAATGTAAGAAAAGAAAGTAATTTGATCATGTTGTTCCCATGACACAAATTAAAAAGCAAATATATGTCTCTGTGTATATAGGAAAAATAACTATGAATAAAATATACTTCAAACTACTACACATGAAAAATGTTTCCATGTAGACTCCTCACTCTGTGACATTTGGATCTGTATAAAATTACACTTTGATCACATCAAAAATGGCAAAAAAAATTATTCTTCTAATTTCTTATTTTATCTACCTGGTGTCCTTACGTTTGTTTTTCATGTAGTGTTTTGCAAAAAAAATATTCGAATCAAGGCAAAATCAAGAACAAAAATCTCAGCTACAGTTTTCTTAATGATAACAGTAGAACCATGTGATCCTGATCTCATCTGCATTGCGTCGTGTGTTTTTATGTAGCACACCAGTGCCGGTGCCGAGGGTTCAGGTCAGGCTTTGGCCTCTCCTGGTTCCTGTCTGGAGGAGTTTCGCAGCGCTCCGTTCATTGAATGTCACGGTCGAGGAACCTGCAACTATTATGCCAACTCCTACAGCTTCTGGCTCGCAACCATCGAGACGGACGAGATGTTTACGTAAGACAAATGTTTTTTTTTTTTGTGTTTTTTCTTTTATTGTCAGAAAAGTTAAAAACTTGAAAAGTTTACTTTTGATGGCTTTATGATGTTTGTATTCTCGCCCACTATGGCTACGTTCACACTGCAGCCTGAAGTGACCCAATTCACATTTTTTTTGCCCATATGCGACCTGGATCTGATCTTTTTATGACAGTCTGAACAACACAGATCGGATTTTTTCAAATGCGACCCAGGCCACTTGGATATGTGGTCCTGAATCCGATACGTATCTTATCTTTTCAAATGCAACCTGTGTCTGTACGGCCGGGTCACATTTATCCGACCTGTACGTCACCGATACTCGACAAACGTCACTATTCTGCTTCCTGCTATGCAGAAGCGGGAAGAAAGACAACACCTATAGCGGACTACAATAAGAAGAGCAGTCAATGGAGGGAAAGCTCCGGTTAGAAAATAAATTAATGACCGCAAAATGCGCGCCAGCATTATAATCCATGTTTACTTCTGCAAACACTGAGGACGCTTGCTACGTGTGACGTCA